>NC_042998.1:63891973-63929473 GCF_006345805.1 Octopus sinensis | reverse complement strand
ATGATAGAAATTAGTGGGCCATC
Organism: Octopus sinensis; assembly: GCF_006345805.1. Classification (NCBI taxonomy): domain Eukaryota; kingdom Metazoa; phylum Mollusca; class Cephalopoda; order Octopoda; family Octopodidae; genus Octopus; species Octopus sinensis. The sequence goes on along the minus strand of NC_042998.1, from coordinate 63,929,450 downwards.
TTGAAACGACGTGCAAACTTGAAATCTCTTTGTCGTACGTATGACAAAAGATCAAACGTCATATGTGTGGAATCACATACGATGCTCCTATTTATTCCAAAGTTACTTCAGCTTTCATTCATTACAAATCTTTTATCAATTCTTATAACTTATATATTGGTGCATGTGGGCTCAGAAGTGCTACTAACGACTTCATACAATGAAAATATTTTATCTTGGAATACATTTCACAACTGATCGGAATAATAGTTTTCGCTAGAAATAGTATTATTATCATTTCAATGGTTAGAAGTTTCGTCTGAGCCGAACACTTTGTATGTTATATAAATGAATAAAATATATGTATTCTATGCTTTCTCAATCAGAATATATAGAATGTTCGATCGTTATATTTTCAAAAGACGGGGATATTTCTAGAGGTAGGTTTAATGCGTAACGACCGGCTTTTGTGAATAGATTGATATGATTTACATCTGCGTTATCTTTTACAGTGACCCTTCTGCTCCTACGACTAAATGGCGTGGAATTCAGTTTACGCGAAGGCATTTCTCGATAACTGAGGTTGCGCCTTTTCCGTGCCCTCAGTTATAAAAATATAACACCCAAAGTATCGCATGCCCTCCTTCGGTCCGTATCCGTTTCACTTCACATGTATGGGAAGATTGCTTCAATTTTAGTAAAGTATATATAAGCCTGCGCACACACGAACACAGACACAGGGACACACACGCGCACACACACACACACACGCGCGCGCGCGTGCACACACACACACACACACACACACACACACACAATATATATATATACGTGTGTGTTTGTGTGTGTGTGTGTATGTGCCTGTATATACACAGACATACAGGAAGTAAAGAGACACCTTTATTTTTCAAAATCTTTTATTTAATACGCAAAGCGAACAATTGAAATGTAATCGATAGGTAGGACAACATGCTTTAGTATTTAGTTGACAGTGTTTAATGCAGAAACTCTTTTTGGCATTGAACTAATGAGCTTTGTAATTGTCTCTTGTGGAATTTCTGCCCACTTTTCACGCAACAATCGAAACAATTCATCTTTAGATGTAGTTTTCTGTCGAGTTTTTCTTATTGCTCTATCTATTATGCTCCAAAAATGTTCAATTCGGTTCATGTCAGGAGATTGACTCGGCCAAGGAAGCTTTTTGATCCCATTTTCAGCCAGCCAGTGTTGATTTCCTTTTGCTGTGCGGCATGGAGCCCCATCTTCCATGAATAAAAACTCATTTTTTGTTAGGTGTTCGTGTGAATACATCGGAAGTAGTCGATCCTTAAGAATTTCAATGTACTTTTCAGAGCTTATAGCTCCAACACATTCGATCAGCTCAGAACGACAATTGTTGGTGATAGCTCCCCATACCATTACAGAGATACCGCCATGTTTCTTAGTTGGCTGGAGGCGTTTCAAATCAAATTCTTTATTGGGAAGCCTCCACACCTAAACACGTCCACTGTCTGAAAATATTGCAAACCTGGATTCATCTGAGAAAATCACTCTATCCCAAAATGAAATAGATTTTTCTGACATCTCCCTAGCCGATTTCTTTCTTTTAATGATATTATTTACTTGAAGGAGAGGTTTTCTTCTATCTGCTCGTCCATAATACCTAAGCTTATGCAGATATGTAACACTAGGTTTTGGACTACCTTCTAGCGGTTTTGCAATGTCAGAAACGTTCGGACGGGATTCGTTAACCTAAAAATTAGTTGTGGAAGTCGAAACAAGACAAAAAGTAAAAAGGGGAATATGAGATTATACATATACACACACACACACATATATATATATATATATATATTATATATATATATATATATACAGGCGCAGGATTGGTTGTATGGTAAGAAGGTTGCTTCCTAACCACATGGTTCCAGGTTCAGTTCCCCTATTTGGCATCTTGGGCGAGTATCTTTTACTATAGCCTCGGGCCAACCATACCATTGTTAGTGGATTTGTTTGAGGGAAACTGAAAGCCCATCGTATATAAAGCTTTATATATATATATATATATATATATATGTATGTGTGTGTATGTGTGTGTGTGTATGTGTGTGTGTGTGTGTATGTGTGTGTATTTGTGTGTCTGTGGTTGTCCCCCAACATCGTTTGGCAACCAATGTTCGTGTCTTTACACCCCTGTACCTTAGCGGCTCGGCAAAACAAACCCATGGAATAAGTACTAGGCTTACAAAGAATAAGTCCTGGGGTCGATTTGTTCGACAGCAGGCGGTGCTCCAGCATAGCCGCAGTCAAATAACTGAAACAAGTAAAAGAAGAAAAGAATGGAAGAATATGCACACACACACACACACACACTCACTCACAAACACACTCACATACACGCACACACACACACGCACAGAAATAATCACACATACACAGATGCGTACACACGCACAAACATACTGACCATCTTTTATTTGCATCTACAGCTATTCACCCACGTAAAACTTGTTACAAAGTGACTCTGAGGACGTGGGTGTAAATACAAATATACATTTACGTCATAACGAGACGTAATTCAATATATATTGTGAGAAATATTTTCCTGTTTTGTACTACAGAGTTTAACTAGAAACATGAAAACAAATGAGTGAACAAACAAATATGAAGACGGAATTTGCGTCTGTAATCATATTATAGGTAGCGTGGTTTAGGGGTTAGGATATTCGACTCAGGACCATAAGGTCGTGAGTTCGATTCCCGGCGCTGCGTTGTCCTTGAGCAACACACTTTATTCCTCATAACTCCAGTCCGATCGGCTGATTAAAATGTGATATACTAGCAATTCAAAGGGGCCAGCCTTATCGCACTTTGTATCACACTAAATCTCCCTGAGATATACGTTAACTTCACGAGTAGGCTATTCTGTTGATTGGACCAAGTGGCACACTCATCGTTGTAACCGACGGAGAACCATTTCTTCTTTTTTTCTTTAAAGAATAGGAAGGCAACTTTGAGGAGGAATGAACGCCACATTTCCAACCAAATTGTAGTCATGACATTATAATCCTTTTTTCCATAAGTACAAGGCCTGAAATGTGTGGGGAATGGACATGTCGATTACATCGAACCCAGTGCCTAACTGGTACTTAATTTATGGACCCAAAAGGATGAAAGGCAAAGTCGACCTCGGTTGAATTTGAACTCAGAATGTTGCGACGAACGAAATACCCCTTTGCATTTCGTCCAGCCTGCTAACAGTTCTGCCAGCTCGCTGTATTTGGTCCATGAATGTTTTTTCCCGAAGGAAAATATGGAGTGCTGAATTTCACGTGGGGTTTTATCATTCAGATATCTATAGATCACCAGCGAATTCTTTACCAACAGCGTTTTCTTTTTGCGTGTTTACCTTGTACTTGATCATTAATTTGCCTCTAGCAAACATTAACGGCATGGCTATCTTGCAAAACATCAGGAGATTTTTTTATCCATCATCAATTTTAGCTTCAACGTCAATCGTAGAATACGTTGTACTGGGATTATTAAGAGAAGAACACTCCTTGGTTTCTAACAATTTTATTTATTGTCCGTTTGCAATGTAGAGGGTGAGACATTTCTTGCCGATCGTATGCTTGAAGTTGCTTGTGCACGAAGATCTACTCCCGCTGCATGTTTTAACTATCTGCAATAGTGTACTTACTCTGGTTATTTATATGATCAAATAGGTACGACGAATGACGATGTATTTCGTGGAGATAGGCACTGACAAAGACACCGCTCTGCAGGTTTTCCGAAACGACTCGAGCAAAAACTGAAACGTGTGGTTATAATGATGTGTTGCAACGGTGTATGTTCCCTACGTAGCGCAACCGGGCTATTGGATAGAATGCCTTAAAATTATCCTGACTAGTAGGTTTTTCTGAGTTATAATAATAATGTCTTGGCATCCGCCATGAGATACATTTCAATTTGTGAACTTTGAGAATCTTCTGAATATGGAGTGCATGAAATTTATCTTTAATGGTTGAATTTACGGTTCACCATCTTCACACATTGTTCCAAGAATCAGATGGAGTAAAATATGTTTCTTTGCTTCATATCACGTGAAAGTTTGTGGCTTTTTAGTTCAGTTTGCCGCCAACCAAAATCCTCAGCTTTTAACATTACTCTCCTTTGCCATTTTTGCAATGTAACTCTCCTAATATTCTTCAAGGTTCCGATTACCATTATGAAGTTTATGCACATATTGCTGCTACCAAACTTTATGTCATTCCACGCCTAATTCGCTCTGAACAACCTCCCGCTTTGAAGAGTACCAAAACGTCGTATATATTTCCGTACTCGACGTCACTGCTAATTCCACCATTTCATTACCAGATATGTCTCGGCAAATTTTCCTTTGACCTGTGCAGGTGATATTTCACGATACATTGACCATAGCACTTTCTAATACTTCTTTTGAAAGTATCACCTCTTATCGATGATGCATCTGTAGATGACATTTTATTTCTGTTGTTTTCAAATTTAAAAATAAAAAGCCAGCAAATATGTGCTTTCGTATAATGATGGTCAGTTGATTTCGGATCAGAATGTATTTTGTAATTAGGATTATTGATTCTTTGTTGTGATAATATTCGTAAACAGTGCACAATATCTGTATCTCTTGTTATTCTTGTTAGCGGTAGTGTGTTCGCTTTATTTTTGTGAATTCTTGCGTTAAATTACTGTTTAGTATCAAGAAGCCATCACAGTAGTTTTCTCCTTGTTTAATGTTTACTTCCTAGAGAGTGATTGATATTGTTTTTTTTCTTTTCATTGCAGTCGGATGTGATTGCAATCGTTCGAAAATATTGTGGTACATTTACATACATTATCGCTACCACCAGTGTGGGGAGCGAATTTTTTCCTAAAAATAATACTTCCAAAAAAGAAAATAAAAAAATTTCGAATAATTCTCATTTTCCTGACTGAAGGCTTAGGAAATTGTGTGAGTTTCCTGAACGGTTTGTGATGGAAATAAGATAGTTGCTAACTATATCATTTCCATCACAAAATTATCGGAATAGGCATACAGAATTACTTAAGCATTCTTTAGAGAAAACAGCTCAAATAATTTTTTGTATGAATTTAAATGTAGTGATACACCAATTTAAAGCCAGCTTGTGTAAAGAAGATGCATTAGTTATAATTACAAAGATGAGATTGTGTTAATAGTTAGGAACTCGTAGGGGAGCTGAACAGAAGAAAACACTCTCACGAAACTACTTACACTGTAAGGGGTCCGCGCTGTATCCAAGTTAAGATTCCCGGCTGCCCTCCTGATGACTCGTGTTAGCAACTTGGATATTGGAGACGGGCGCTTTTAAAACGTTTGGAAATTTCATCTGGTTGTTACTCCTATCTGTTGGCTCAGCTTTCACACTTATACTTAAAGAAGAAATAATGTTGGTGTTATAATGATAATGCCAACAAGTACCTATAAAGAATAATGTGCTGCTGTGAAAGAAGAAGAAGAAGAAGAAGGAGAAGAAGAAGAAGAAGAAGAAGAAGAAGAAGAAGGAGGAGGAGGAGGAGGAGGAGAAGAAGAAGAAGAAGAAGAAGAAGGAGGAGGAGGAGGAGGAGGAGAAGGAGAAGAAGAAGAAGAAGAAGAAGAAGAAGAAGAAGAAGAAGAAGAAGAAGAAGAATTCGAAATAAAATATAAAATGGCTGTGTTGCAACATTCTTCAGTAAGTAATTCATTAACATTATTTTTTAAATATATTTTGTTGTTGATTTCTTAAAGTTATTCTATAGATAACATTTATATTAATGAACGCTTGACCATTAAAATTAAATTACATTAGCAAAACACTATTTAGTTGACATCAAATTAAGCTGAATCAATGCATGACGAAGAAAGCAGAAGAAGACTCATTTATTTCTCATAATTTTGACGTAAGAATTTATGTATTCAGAACTTGGCGCACAAAATATAAGGGAAGTGAGGAATGTATGAATTTTCTGAATTGCAAGGCACTAATCAACCAATGTACAACATAAATAATTAACAATTGCTGGTACTCACGCCATATTGGGTCTTACTACAATAATATTGGGTTGTCCGGAAAGTTCGTGCCAAGTTATAGTAGCTTACCTTTCGACTTATCTTAGAACATGGTTGAGTCCATAAAATAGGATTTGACTACATCTCCATTTAGAGAACAGTTTAAGCTATCTTTTCGTGGAAGAAGGTTTACGTTCCTATAACCTGTGTTAATTCTGTAACCCTTTAAAATGGAAGATAAGTTCATTTTCGGCATTTAAGGCTTTGGGAACAAGACAAAAATTGCTGCAGCTTGGCTGGGATGTGTTATCCCACCTCACCAGATATTGCTCCTTCGGATTTCCCCTTATTCAGGTCTCTGCAAAATAGTCTTAATGGTAAAAATTTCAATTTGTTGGATGACGTAAAAGATACCTTGATGAATTTTTTGCCATGAAACCACCACAATTCTGGGAAGAGGGTATTTTCAAGTTAAAGGAAAGATGGAGACGTATTGTGCAACAAAATGGTTCATATTTGGTTAATTAGAAATGTAATGGCAAGTATTTATTGACCTTTTTCTTTCCTTTAAAAATCGGCATGAACTTTCCTGACAACCAAATATATTTATTTTGTAACCAAATATGATAAAGTTTTATAAGTGAATAGTGTGTCCTACTTTGTATTAGCAGTACATTGTTAAAATTCTTTAGTGTATCTTTACAGATTTTCTGTACAATTTAGAAGCCGTACTAACAGTTACGACGTTTCGTATACGAATACGTCTATGTAAACAACGCGATCGAAGATTCAAAAATAGTTCATGGGTGCATACACTTCAAAAGAAATAATTATACTCTAAAAATAGATCCTCATGTTTTTTCCTCACTAGCACAAACTATACAGACATAAAGCCTTTCAGTCTGAGAGATTTTAAGCTTTCTACTTTAATTGTTTCAATCATTGGATACAGCCATGCAGAGATACTACCTTGGAGAATATTGGTCGAACGAATGGACTCCAGAATTTTGTATATAAAGCATGGTACTTATTCTATCGGTCTATTTTTCCAAACCGCTAAGCTGCAGAAACGTAATTACACCAGCGAGGTTTGCGAAGTGGTGCCGAGGATAAATCACAGACATAGACATATACGCATATATATATATATATATGTGTGTGTGTGTGTGTGTGTGTGTGTGTGTGTGTGTGTGTGTATGTGTGTGTGTGGTGTGTGTGTGCGTGTGTGTGTGTATGTGTGTGTGTGTGTGTACGTATGTCTATGTATGTGTATACGACAGGCTTCTTTCTGTTTCCGTTGAAACAAGTCCGCTCACAAGGCTTTAACTAGCCGGAGAGAATAGTAGAAGACACTTGCCCATGGTGTTATACAGCGTGACAGAACCCAGAACCATGTGGTTTGGAAGTAAACTTCGTATCTCATATCCACCCCTGCACCTACATATGTATATGTCTATATATGATGCATATATGCCAGCATCAGTTTATAGCCGCTGCACTAAAAGTGTAAAACAAAGGATTAGAGATAGTGGTGACAAGTACTTTAGTCTCAACAGGCCGAGTGAATCAGAATTTAGATCTCACTAACCGGGTCATCCACTATGATTCCTGCAAAAAACAAAGAATGCGTATCATAATCCACACAAAGGGAACAACTTGCATTGCAACAAATTTACTTAGAACAGGGAAAGGAAATAATACGAGGTAGTAGTGCAGAAATGCGTAGGGAAAACACATGTGTGTGTTTGCATGTGTGCATATGTATACATGAGGCGCGCTCAAAAAGTATAAGGCTTTTTTTATTCCCACCCAAATTAATCCCACATGGGGAAAATCTTTTGGACGACAGGCTACAATCCACTTTCGCCGCACGCACTAAAATTTTGGCGCCAGCAGGCGGTGGTAGTTTCCGTCTGTTACTCCTCGAGTACAGACGTGTAGTACGCGCACTTCGGATTTTCGCTTTCCGCAAGATGATCGAACCCATCAGGCAGAGACCGTAAACGCATGTCTGCTCACCAGTGAAGATAGTCTTCAAGAAGTCGTCATTGTAACACCCTAGCATGTCCTGAGTGATTTGTGTGCGGAATGGTTCCTGCTGCTCCGCCAGCACCGTCACTCTTCGCATGCCAACATCCTGTTGAAATGGAGTGCCCCAATCCTGTCTTAATTTCCCCTCTGTGAGAAAAAAATCTGTGATTGTTATACAACGGTTTTCCATGATTATTCGCTGAACCATGTTTGAAGCGGTTCTGTCATTTTCTTCATCTGAGATTTGCCCATGGCATCATTGCCAAATGCCTGCTGAATAATCTGGATGTCTTAAACTTGAGTATCTCCAAGCTTATGTGAAAACCTGATGCAATATTTCTGCTCGATGCTTAAAGTGAAAACAAAAATCTGACCAGCGCACACTACACGTCTGTTCTCAGGCTTGCTAGCCGGGGACTGAGGCGGCCTACCGGCGCGAAAGTTTTCACGCATGTACAGAAAATGTGTCGTCACTCTACGTCGAAAGGATTTTGCCCATGCAACATAAGATTGTTTCTTATCTGAATAAACTTTATCAGGATTAAGATATGAATTGTACTAATGATGAAATTTGATTCGTTTTATAGAATAAATTTTCAGAAGTCCTTTAGACAACCATGTTTTGATATATATATATATATATATATATACATTGTCCTGCTCGTGTGGGTGACCTTGGGCAGGTCTAGAGCCGCGATGGAACGTGTCGAAACCCCTACAGAGCTGGCGTCACCGACTGATGGGACACTGGCATTTGTACTCAGAAACGTAGAACATCAACACCATTAGTACACAAGCGTTTGCCCTAAATGCCTTGTTCCGACTGCTACTTTATAGACAGATTATTCAGCAGATCAGAATTGCCATCAATAACACCCTACAATCTTCATAGTAACCTTACCTATCTTTCATCTCAAAGAATTTACATCCTATGGATTTGGTGGGTTATTCTTTGCATTTAAGTGTTTCTAATAAATGTAGAAACATTACGGTATTGTCATACTTCATAGTGTGCATATTGATTTTGATCATTACCCATATCTATTTAAGGATACATATGAAGAAAATGTATATACAACTTCCACGACTATATACAAATTTTCCTGATGAAATTTCTATTGTAAGAACTAGATTTGGCATAGGTTCAGAGACAAAAATTGTAAATAATCTTATCATTGACTAAGAAGTTAATTATTTCTTTAGGAAAGAAAGCTTATAATTTCCTTTTCGTTTTACGTGATAACAAATTTCCATTTAAGCAGGCAATGTATTGGCTTTTGTCCTTATCTCTTTAGGTAGATTGAAATGTTTGGCAATGTTAGACGTGATGGTGAGCCATGAGGTCTTGATATTATTGGGAGTTATGATACAATTACAACGACGAAAACTGAAATAATGAAATTCAGCAGAGAAGTATATAGTATTGCTATATAAGCCGATTGCATACACGATAAGATAATAAACATATCATATCATATCATATATATATATATATATATATATAAATGAGGCGCGAACTCTGTAAATGCAATATGTAGGTAGTAAACAATGTATGCTGCATTGCTTTAGGCGAGGCAGTATCTATTTTGATTCACATTATAGAGTCGACTGCAAATCACTGAACATATCTCTTGATATATCAATATATTCAGGCACAATATAACTGATTTATTGCCAGTTGAAGAATATTCTAGCTTAGCATTATGTGTATCTATTTGGCATTTGGAAGATATCCTCAACTTGACAAAGTACTAATACCTCAGCTCATGATTTGACGTTAACCTACGTCAGTTAATCTCAAATGGTTTTCAACAAGTAGCTGCTCGCATATTTGCTGATTTCATAGCACAACTTGCTATATAATTTGTATTTGTTTAAGTATTGTTCTTGTTTCTCTGTGTATTATCAGCAGCGCAGTTCGTATTAATGGATATGTCCAGGCAAATCACACCGTATTCTAAAAAGAACCATCTATCGCAGATGCTTGATTTCATGACATTTTATTTGTAAGTAGAAAGATGTGATGGACATTTTTTTTATTCCTTACATTCATGTGAACTCTATTAAATTTTCAATATATCATTTGGTTTTCGAATTCTGTATTTGTAATATTTGACATTAGATCACGATATGATATAACGCTCATGTATTTGCAACACATCCAAAGTTTTATGACAGTGATGAAAATATACGTATAACCATCTAAAAAATGTGCAGGTGAGTTGTTCCTTCATATGAATATTGCCCAAAAAGTCCAAATCTGTTCGGCGTTATATCCAAGTATGATCTACATTGTATCGCAAAACGTTCATTAGGAGAACCAAGGTCAACGAGAAACCATCGTTGTAATTATCGAAACACTTTCAAGTTATAATTTATGATCGCAAAATGGATGCTAAGACGAACTTAAAACAATTCTCGTTATTGTACGCACCATAAGGTGCTACCGTTACTAATTCTATGCTGGGAGAAATTAGTGGTGATACCAAAAATAATGCTTATTGCAAGTGGAAGAATAACAGAAAGCGACAGGTACGATTCCAAAATATATAACCAAATAATGGTCTTGAGAAATAGCCACCCCAAAAAGTGTTACAGTAGGAATTCAGATATCCCACACATCAGCCTCATTGAAATATCGGTACTAACGTACGTTCACTCGGACGGTCGGTAGGATGATTCGCGGTTTTCTCCCCGGCTTACTTCATAATTACACCTTATTCAGATTTTATTCAGTGAAAGTATTCACTGATTACTGATGCCTAAACCTTTTCACTGAGAGGGAAAGGAACATCCATAGCATTCTCTGGGGCGCCATGTATTTGCGGTAATAGAATAGAGGTAATTTCGTGCTTTCAGTCTTAAGAAAGATGTGATGTTTTGGTGAGTATTTATGATACACTGGTTATCTGCATAAGTGCAAACTTGTTACATGGATGAAGTCATTGTTTTGGTCATGATAACCATATACCGATCCTACCAATTGAAGTACATGATTCTTTTACCTTCTTCTACAAGTAAAATAAGAATATTATTCTAGACTTCTACTTATAAATATTCCTCCAATCTACAAATAAATCCTACTTGCCTAAACTTAAGTCGTCGTTTCATTATAGAAAAGTAAGACACTGCTTTAACAATGACAATGTTTTAACAATTTTATACAATTGGCGTACGACTTGATACTAGCCATTGCTTTTTATGGTTGGAAACGTGTGTAGGTGTGTGAAATACATTTACTTCAAACATCTAATGTGTTATGAAAAAGAACTGTTCAGAATTATAACTAGACACAATATTACAAAAAAGGTAATTCGTGTGACGTAAGGTAAAACTAGATGTGAGAAGAGTGCAGCTAGATTATACCACATATATATTAATATATATATACGTGTTTGTGTGTTATGAATACATATACATATGCATTGAATTATATGTAGTTATATATATATATATATATATATATATATATGTGTGTGTGTGTGTGTGTGTTATGAATACATATACATATGCATTGAATTATATCTATATGTATAAATATATACATATGTATGTATGTTTGTATGTATATGTATATATATATATGTGCATGTGTTATGAATACATATACATATGCATTGATTTATATGTAGGTATATATATATATATGTGTGTGTGTGTGTTGGTACATATGTTTGACTTTGTATGTGGGTGCTCGTACGTATATGTGCATAAGTAGCTCAGTGTGCATTCATATTTTGATCATATTCTCATGCAGTGTAGAGGAGGTGGGAGTAAAAATATGGAAATTCCATGCTATTTTCAGGTAAATGTGTTTAATTCTTCAAATAATACATATACACAGATATGAATAATATATATAATTCATTCATAGTTTGTCTTTGAAGTCAAATTCCTATTAACGATTTCTACTCGTCCTATAGAACCCTATTCAAGAATAAAAGATCTGGATTCATACGGATTTACAAAGCGTAATACATTTGTGCATTTATATTTATAAAAGGTACACAATTGCCAAGACGGATTCAGAAAAGAATGAACAAAAGAAAAAGAACCCCATGTACCGCGTAGAGAAAAAGGTAACATTTATAGAAGTAAAAACACATGAGGAAGATATAATGAATATGTATAATAAGAATATGAATATTTAAAGACTGAACAATGTTCAAAACGAACAATTAAACTTCCATATCAAGAATACTTAAAGCTGAATATATAATAGAAAAATAGTTATGGGAATATGTATTGTGAGCTTCTTTCAAGATCATTTATGAATGTTTAAATACGTAAACATAGATATTCGCAAACAAATTGTTTATATAATACCGCTGTTTTAAATATATTCACGGAGTTTAAAATGGTTGCAAGCATTAGATAAATATATTTAAGGCGTTTTTTATGAGTTTGCTTTTTATTAGCATTATGCATAGTGAATTTCTTTGTTTGAAAATATACTGTTGCTTATTAATAATTTGTTTCAGTTTTGTCTTTCTAAATTTAATGCTCTTTGTTTATGTGATATGTATATATATATATATATATATGTGTGCGTGTGTGTGTATGTATGTATGTATATATATATATATATATATACACACACACACACACAGATATATATATATATATGACAATATGTTTATGCATGTATACATTTCCCTGGATGCAGTTTAAATAAGAATAATATTTCGTTTCATGCTTTATTTCTGTATATTTACTCGTTTGCCATTAATATTATATACATCTTTTTTTTTACACTTATTTCTGATTTTAAATAATACATGTGCAAGAAGAAGAATATCTGAAGAATTTATGAAAAGGAAACGCGGAAAGCATTTATCTTTCAATATTTGAGAAAGTTGGTAAGTTTCGAATTTATAGAAGCCACATTAAAGCAAATAGCAAAAAAGGAAATGGTAAACTTAACGAAAATATCTACTTATAATTTTTCCGTCAATATTGTTTCGTGTTTTTAATACTTGCTACCTGCTTCGTATGGTATAAACATACAAAAAATGAACTGACAGTTTCCTATGATAAAATGGTAGATATTTGAATGCATAAAACAAAACAACGAATGTAGAACGAAAATAAGTTAACTGCTCAGAGACATGTTTTGGTTTACTTCAAAAGTTGAAACTTTCAAATAAACTTATATGAAAAACAAACAACCAGATCAGAAAGTGATATAATAATAATAATTGATGGATATTAAATAGATTCAGGATTGGTATGCACGCTCATATATCGTTGACTGTTTTTAGTTGTTCATTTTTAACTACGAACTCTAGGTTTATATTTTGGGAATGATTTCCTTGGAAGATTTGCAGCATTACTGCATCAATATGTGCGTGTGTATCCCTGTGCGGGCGTGCATGTATGTACGTATATATATATATGTATATGTGTGTGTGTGTGTGTGGTGTGTGTGTGTGTGTGTGTGTGTGTGTGTGTGTATAGCTTTGTGTGTATATATATACATAGTACATATGTAGGAATGCATTTTTGTATATATGAAGTAAGCACCCGTTTTTGTGGGTGGGATTTCAGGTTTCTGTAAAATAATTCGATGTTATGTCATGTTATTTTGGCTATCCATATTTATGCTTCACTCGTACATATTCCTCGGTTGATCATTGTAATTAAAGAAACTAGTAATTGATCACCATAATATATCTCTTATAGTTATAATTTTTACAGAGCCCAACCGTACGTACGCAATACAAGTAAGTCGTCTTGGTATTTTTCAGGCTGATGACAATGATGTCTGTGATGAGAATGTGGTAACCGTGAAGACATTTGATTAAACGCATTACGTCTGTTATTATCTCACCTTAAATTTTAGCGTAGTTATTTAAATATTGTGTCATCATTTCTTATTTGTGCCTTCTTGTTAGGCGGTGAGATGTTGTTTAAGGATTATTTGTCTGCTATTTTTAGCTTGTTCAATAAACATAAAAGCCCACGTCGTTAATAACATACATATGATGATCTAGGTAAACAGACCAGATTGTTTCCAGATACAACCGGTTATTCAGTGTCCACCCTTAAACTTATCTTAAACATGATCCAAAATGTAAAATTTTTCTCCACCATGATGACGGAGGTTGAATTTATCCAATGTTTATTTCCTTCCATTGCTAGCTACATATTTTGTTGAAATACATGATGGATGTCCGTGCCCCCAGAAACAGCTATTAGACTTACAACACCTTATTTCTTCCCCTTAGTTTTTCTCTGCCGTTTTGTACTCCCTGTAAGTTTGATCTATTATTATATAAATATACTCAAATATTCATCGTCTGAAAATCTTCAGTCTTTCCTTCCTTTCAATTTGCATTTATACATTTATATAGATTTTGCATACGAAACCCAAGCTGTTATATTAAATTTGCTTATCCGCATAATTACTTCCATGTCAGCTCAACCTGATCCGTCTTATAGCCACTCTTTCCCCCGTGGAATTGATCCTTTGTAATGTTATCGGGGTCTATGTTCGAACAATTTCTGCGCTATCGAGAATCTCTGGACCTCATCTTTTGACTATATGTATTTAGAGATATATAATCTACAAGGAATTTAAACTGGCGTTCGCCAATATATATTCTGCATATAACTCGCTGTTACATAACATGAAATACAATTTCTGAGTTCATTAACAACTAATCAACATTCTCTACTCTTTATGTTGCATAGAATTAATTTTCCAGAAATATTGTAGTGTCGAGTTTGACATGTTCTTTTCAGAAATCATTATTGAAATTTAATTATAGTTGTTTTTATTTCATCTCATTTTTCTTTTAACGTTAATCGAAATATTTTTGCAAGTATGTTAACCATCAAAATACCACTACTTTCTACTCATAAGAATCTAAATATTGGTTCCAAATTTGGTAAAATGCCAGCAACAAAGAAGGATGGAGTAAACCGGTTACATTGACCCCCAATGCTCAGTGGAACTTCTTTGATCGACTCTGAAACTATAGAAGACAAATTCGATCTTGGCACAATTTGAACTCAGAATTTAAATACGGACAAAATGCTGCTAAGCACGTGCCTCGGCGTGCCAAATATACCTGTCTAAATACCTGTCTAATACCTGTCTAAATATTAGCAATGATCTGCGTGATATTTAGCAAATCCTTATGAATTTAGGCTGAAGGGATTATATTTGCATATCTTATATATATGGAAGTGTGTGTGTTGTTTGTGTGTGTGTTGTTCTTCAAAAGTCACATATATTTTGATACACTTTTATTAGTGTAATCTTGCCCCTAATTAATGTACCATGCCAGTAAGCTTGATGAGAGGCATCTACCCAACTCTTCACTGATGCATATTTTATCGAACCTCAACGCATGAAAGGCAATTTTCACCTTAGTGGGTTTTTAACAAGGAACGTAAACTGTCCAAACAAATAATGTATTGCATATCATTCATTATTTTGCAAAACCACGGCTCTCTGTTCTTCTGTGAAATCTCAGATAACAAGCACAGTTCCTCACCAATGTACACGTTATCCAAATTGAAACTATGTTTAATGAAGTTAATTCCTGACATGGTGAATTACCACGTTCATCCTAATTTGCCTTTACCAGAGACAGAAGAATGAATTTCACAGCTTATGTGGGGACTGCAATATGCTCCAAAATATATGACGATTGTCCTCCTGATATGGAGTATCACAGTTAGGAACATCTTCTCTAAGATGATGATTACGAAATTATTGATTATCTTCCTGCTCGTATTCTTGCATGAATCAACTTTATTCTGTGCATTAGAAATTCGAGGTGGCCAAAGATCCGACATTGATATTAACACAAATATACATACATACATACATACAAACATACATACATACATACATACAAATATACATACATACACATATGCATACATTCAGACAGACAGACATACGTATATGCATCACTTGCAATCGAGGAACAAGAGATTGCTAGGAAATACCTAGTAAACCAAAAAGACAGTGAAGCCCTTGGTGCCCCAGGATGCAACCAAAAATGTAGATTCCATATTTCTGTAGAAGATATCACGCACGTGACTGGCAAATAATGTTATCATTGTACTACATCCCTATGGAGCACGAAGTTGTCGCTAAAACAATATACAATGCCATTCAAGATAAAGGATTGTCCTGCAATAAATATAGATGTTCTCCTTGTTATGGAATACATACACGAACATCAACAAAAAGGATATTAGTTGCACATATCCATCATAACATTAATCAAGTGTAGACATAGTAAGCCGGATAGTGTTGTTTGTGTCAGGAAAACTTAAGTATACACCATTATAGAGGTTATCTGCCGTGGTGATGTGAATATTTCTTCGATAATCAAAGAGAAGGGTATTAGCTACAGATAGGTGTTTCGAAACCTGCAGTCTTTACATCCAGATTATAAATTTATATTAATACCGATAATTATATCTGTACTTGATCTTGCAAGTAAAAGCCGATGTGAAATGCTGGATAAGCTGGGGTGTTTCGGAAAAAGAAATGAACTGGCTTGCAGATTATAAATATGATCTCTTAGTGAAGTGTTAGGCAAAAGGAAAACACCAAATATAAAAAGCAAGTCCATAATAATTCAATTATGTATTGAGAAAGAAATGTGGCAAAGTCTGAAATAAAAATCAGCGAAAGCTGTAATAATATATTAGAGACCACGTCACAAAATATTAGAGCTCAAATCAGTCCTTGTTGATTGAAAAGCCAAAGTTCGAAGTCGTCATTTGGTGATTTCTTCCAAATTCTTAAACGGGCGATCAAAACTAAACGGAGGTCACTCCTTCTTATGTTCTTGTGTTGTTGTTTATTGTTTATGTCGTTTGCAGTAGTTAGCCCTTAAAGCGTGATAAAGTGACAGAGAGGAAGGAGGAAGACAGAATAATACATTTCCGCTGCCTGTCACTTAGACAACAACGGAGAAAGATAAAAATGACATTTGCTATTGAAATGTGAGCAAGTGAAAAATGTATTAATCATATCCGGTCGTCTTCATTTTACCAACTACTTCGTGGTCGTCTCTTTCGCCAACTCCTTTCACTAACTAACTTGGGCTTGTGGGATTTTAGTATTTATAATTATCGCAGAATGGCGATACATATCGCCGAGAACAATGGGGAAAACTGCTCTAGGTGATTCTTATCTATTTTCAGCTTTGGTGGTTTACAAGATGTCAAAAGAGTTAAGTGGAAAATACATCAATGGATTGGCAAGGCCACGTTTTGTGCGTCACTGCTGTCAACTATTGTGTTTTCCGTGAGAAAATACTGTTGTAACTCTGAGGGGAATTACATAGATTTAGGTTCGAATCTATATGCCCAAAAGAAATCCACTATTTTAATCTTCCCAACGAAAACACAATCATAACAAAAGATATGCAAGATTTTTCTCACGCTTAAAATATGAATTTATTTTTGTTATCTACATTCTAATTTCGGCTCAACGTATCTTTTTTTTTAGAAATGAGTTCCAAATATTTCTTTAATCTCTCTCGATATAATCTCTCGTATTCCTCTCTGCTGAAGAGCGTAGGCACGAAACGTAAAATACTTTCTCACGTTCCTGAGCGTCAAACTAATACACCTACCTGTTTTTGCCCCTGTCTTCATCTTTTGTTTTTCCATAAAGTTCAACTATGTATATATATATATATATATATATATATATATGTTGATTCGTTAGTTACTGCACGCATTTTTTTTCTCTCCTTCTTTCTGTGTTTTTTTTTCTCTCTGTGTATCTTTCTGTTGAAGAGCGTAGGCTCGAAACGTTAAAGACTTGTTTTATTTACATTTCCTGAGCGCCATACTAATACAATTGTTTGTTTGTTTTCCACCTGCCTTCGTCTTTTGTCTGTTTTCATAAAGCTTCCCGTTATATATATATATATATATATATATATATATATATATATATATATTATATAATATATATATATATATATATATACACAGATAGATAGATAGATAGATAGATAGATAGATAGATAGATAGATAGATAGATAGATAGATAGATAGATAGTAGATAGATAGATAGATAGATAGATAGATATAGATATATGCGTGTGTCAATATATATATATATATACATATACATAAGTGTTCACACGAACTTTCAAGATTCAGCTTCCTGCCTGCATACGACTCTCTTCTGTGAGCGAGGAAGACGTAACTTCGAAGTCTCACTTGGCCTTTATCTTGTAAAGATAATATGTTCTGCATAAATAAGAATAGAATAATCCTGCTGTTTCATCCCAAACCTTAAATAAAAAATAACTTCACATAAAGAGAGACATCGCTCACGCCCACATATACATACACACGCAAACACACACACACACATATATGTATGTATGTATGTATGTATGTATGTATGTATGTATGTATGTATGTATGTATAAATGGACGTGACTGTATCCAGTAATCCGAAATATGATTCATTCCATATGTCCCACGGGTGATCTTGGTTTCAATACGATTAATATAGTCTGTATTTATGTATTACGTCAGTAAGATGTCAACACTACAGATACGTCTACATGGAAATAACAACGCTAATATGGATTAAGTGATATCCAGATGTTGTGACATTTGATACCAGCTTATTTTTTCTTTCTACTTCATCAATAAATACCTCGTATTTTATATGAAATACATTGAATAGTCTTGTATCATATTATGCATACCTCTAAACATCAAGCCGTGGGCATGAACGTATTTATGCAAGTCTATGTGTGTTTGTGGTTGTTTTATAATCTATATATATATGTGTATTAGATTCTATTCTAGCTGTCCATTTATTGAAACATGTCGAGAGGAAACGTGCATCAATCTTGGTCTGATCCTGAAAACGAAATAAAAATGTTTCATTGATAAACACAATTTATGTCGCATACGTACGAGTATTATTTCTAATTCACCTTTTCCAGATGATGTCATTGTGTGAACCAGATCCAAGTACTGGCAGGAATAGTACTATTCCCGATTGACACACAGTTTCATTTCAACATATCTACTCTATTTGCTTTTATAACATGATAAATTTAATGTTGGCTTTTGCAATCTACGGTGATATGTATCTTAGGGATAATATATACATTGGTCCTAAGTTACTTGCATGTTTTTCTCAAGTACAGCGGCTTACTAATATTAAAGGTGTGATACGGAATTACTGTGGTTGAACTTCTATATCAATGGTAGAACAAGTTTGATTTTCGAAGACTGACAATATATAATAGTTTTATAAGTGGCAAATGTAACGATAAATAGTTCTTTCATGATGTATATGAAGCAATAAAACAAAAAACAAGTAGGTAGTAAGTTAATTTCAAACAATTCTTAGGTCATATTTTTTTAGATATATTTTTATAAATGTAATTTGAATAATTACTTTCGTACAACAGCAACAGCATATGCTTATTAATATTTCGCGCATAAATAAGTCAGCAAGATGGCGGGAACGATAGCATGTCGGACAAAATGCTTAGCGCCAATTCGCACGTCTTTATGTTCTGACTTTCAATTCAACCCAGATTGACTTGCCTTTCATCCTTTCGGAGTCGAGTAAATAAGTACCGGTTTAGTACTGAGGTCGATAGAATCGAATTTCCATTTCCCTGAACATTGCTGGACTTGTGACAAAAATTAGAAAGAATTATCATTTTCAGACAGCGAGCTAGCAGAATAGTTAGCATGTCGGAGAATATGAATAGCGTCATTACATTCTGAGTTCAATTTCCACTGCCTTTTATCCTTTCGGGCTCGATAAAGTAACTTTCAGTTGAACACTGGTGTCGACATTATCGTCAAGGCATCTCCTTCAGAATGTCAGGCTGTTTGCCTACAGTAGAAAGATTTCTAAGTAAATATCAAAATCGACCAGTTCTGATATCGGTAAGGTTAACGAGGCAGAACTAACAATGACGTTCTCCGAAACCTCAAATCTCTTCAAGAGAGAAAGATCTTAATCATCTGGCACACAGATGTGCTGTTTTTTTCTTTTTCTCTCGTCTTACTTTCACGATCATATTCTTTAGATGTGTTCTTTAGATCTGGTAGATTTTGGAATTTTATAATTGTGGGACTTCTAAAATACTCAATCCGCCCGCCACCTGCTTCTCGTCAATCTTTTTATGTCCATCCCCCATTCGTTACATTAACCCCTGTTCCCAAGATATTCTTAATACAACAACCTTCTAGAAACGTTACATTGCTTCTGGCTCTCTTGAATCAGTTTACGTGCGATGATATATCGGAACGTACCGCGCTTCAAACACATCATTTCTCGGAGGATTTGCTAAAGTCCCATCCTTCCTGATTCACTAATTATACAAAATAACGATTTTAGATATATAAATGACAGCTGACAGCGTATTAATAGAGCCGGCAATAACAACTATTCATTTATGAAATAAGGCATCAAGCCCAAACATTTAATCTAATATGTCAGTCATGAAGTTTGATTAATTACTTCTAATGGGCTCTCCATTTACTATTCATTCCCAGCAATTTCAGGATTTTCTTTCGTTTCCTTTAAATATATAACCGGTTATATTTCTTGTGTTGCATGACATGCGATACCTCGTACAAAATTCGTGAACGTAAAACTCTCTACACTTCCCAAACTTGAAACGTCTTAAAACATTTCCTCCATGGGTTAGAGAAATGTATGGCATAACATGAATTGTGACTATAAACGCAAAATTCCCCTCTTTAGACACAGTTTCGATAATCGGAAATAGCAGTCAAGAGTCTGACCTTTATGAAAGTCGTTGTGTCTAACTTTTGATAAATTATTTTCCACTTCGTCTCTTGACATGTAATTTGTTCATTATTAAGATTAAGATCGTCTGATATATATGATATGTAAGCTGTGTGATATATACATTATAAATGCATTAAGACGAATCTTCATGTGAATTATTAGGAAGAACGCTAATGTTATGCAAGACATTGTTGAGAAAGTAAATTTCGTAGAATAATATAATCTGCGAGGATACACATTTTCAGTCATTTTTTAAGAGACGATCTTCACTTTAAATTATTATTATATGTAGAATATATGTTGTCGTAAGGACGTCAGAATACAATATATTTAAATATATTATGTTTCGACGAAAAGCTGCAATCAGGAAATAATGAATCAAACCAAACACGTTACTGTGTTCCTCAGGGCGGTAATACGTTGACTAAATGACCATCAACTAAATGACCATCCATCTGTCTCCTCTTTCTCTATCTTTCTCTATCTATCTATCTATCTATCTATCTATCTATCTATCTATCTATCTATCTATCTATCTATCTATCTATCTATCTATCTATCTAATTCTCTCTCTCTTTCTTTCTCTCTCTATATATCTCTATCTATCTATCTATCTATTCTCTTATTTACTTTACGTTCATTTATTCTAAGCTCAATCTTCCGTCTGCACTATTACGACAGTGACTGAATTTAAAATTCTAATATTTGATTCGGTAGTCTCCGCGATTATTCTGTTTGCAATTGTTCGATGTGGTGGATATGGGGAAGACTAACCTTTACTCTATTGTAAATTGGAAGATGATAAAATAAGCACAAAGGTAAAACACCTGAATCAATAAATCTAATTCATGTAATCAATCAGATTACACCAGCGACGAAAACAAAAAGACAACCGCGTTAACATTAAGAAGTCGCTTATTGGAAAAGCCGAGATAGACAATTCTGTAAACCAAAATATTAAATAGTAGCAAAATGAACGAAGCCATGCAGTAGGGATTGAACCTGATTGATATTCGTCGATTATAGCCACAATTCTAACATGTTTCGATGTTATTAGACCTCACTGGCGAAGCATAGACTTACTTGAGCTTTCTTGTGCCCATTATGATTGAGAGGACAATCACTTTAATGAAAACGTATTAAATCGCAAAACAATTTTGAATAAAGACATGCAAACATTATCTCTTTGTAGAGCATATAGGTAAGTCGGGAATTAGCGGGTAGTTTAGGGCATCATCATTAACATTCATAACAGTCCGCTCGTACTTATAAATAACACGTTCTCTCACGTATACACACCGTAATCAATGTAAATTTTCCAGCTATTTTCGTTTACTTTCTTAACGAGAATGATCATTAACATTAACGATTTTCTCTTTATTATAGATGCAATATTCACTGATGAAGCTTCCTTGCTGTTTCATCGCATTAACAATGTCAGCTTTCAGTTAGCTATGTACTACATGCATAACATATCCCTAGATTCTTTTCGTTATGTTTATATTCATTGTATAAACGCTGCTGCAGAATTGCATTAACATCTACAATGTTCGACAAAATAATTTGTCAGCGAAATAATAAAACAAATCTCTTAGCAGACTAAATGTGTTTGGGTACCTCTGGAATCTATGAGTAAACGGCAGAATAATTTTCGAAAAAATATGAAAAATATTAGGCAGATACAATGATACAAGAGCAGTATTTTTGAATTAACAATCTAACTTTCAAATAACATCGATAATCAACATTCAAAAGGAATAAATCGTTTCTCCGTATCAATATATACCAAGATGCATACAATTCACATATAGGAAGGTGAAAAAGAGAAACGACTGATATGCACCACACTGCACCACTCTTCAGATATAAAAAACTAATACAACAAATAAAAACAAAATAGCCATAACAACAAACAGAATAATTAAAACTATTTTAAATGTTGACTCAATACCATCGATTTTAGTGAGAGATTAGACAATTACATCGACCCCAGTAGATTACTACACGCAAAGGTATATGCGCTTGTGTGTACATGTGCGTGTGTATGCGCACGCATCCCATTATACGCACATGCACACCAGTACACACACACATACACACACACACGCACACACACACGTATATGTAAGTGTTAATGTGCTTGCGCCTGTGTATCTATTTTTGTTTCAGACTGCAGATAGAAAATATAATTTATTCTGAAGTCAATAGACGGAATGAGTACCTGAAATAACGCAAACAATGAAGATATATCAGACATATTTTAGCTATTTACGGCACACGGTAACAGCTAGACAATAAATTTTTCTGAAAAGGATAAAATTGTTATTAAAAGGAAATGATGCAAGCTAATTGAAAATCTAAGATATAAGGAATAATTTTCTTTTAAAATTCGTGTAACACATGATAGATGTTAAAAAGTGGTCTCACAGAGATGCAACGATTGACGAAGATTCGCGGCGAAATAGACTTTAGGAGAAGCATAGAACAATATATAGAAAATTATACACTTGTAACCAATAATTAAGTTGGTAACAGAAAGCCAAAGTAGCAGGTGAAAATACTAAAAAAATTTTACTGACTACGATGTAGAAATGATTTTAGTCTCAAACGCAAGATAATGCTAATACTATAGCATGAACGGATAAACTACCAATATTTTTCAGAAAAGTGTGTCGGCGACCAACCGTGAGATATGAACTTACATCCCTAAACTGGCCCAACGACAAATTTTCTGTAAATTCAGGATCTATAAATCTAGCTCTATAAGACGCTATCGTACGTTAAATTCAAATTACGATGAAAGTAAACAAAGAAAGTTTACTTTAGAAGCGTTGAGAAGTATTGAAAGATAAGGAAGCAATTTTATTCTCAAACGCAGAATAATGATAATGAAAAGGATAAACTACGCATATTTTGCAGAAAAATGTGTCGGCGACCAGCCAAAAGTTAGTATTATTGCGGAGTTGTGTGAAGTTCGAGACGGGAGAAAATGATTTGATATTATTTACAGGTATACTTACACAGGCGCAGGAGTGGCTGTGAGGTAAGTAACTGACTTACCAACCTCATGGTCTTGGTTTCAGTCCCACTGCATAGCATCTTGGGCAAGTGCCTTCTGCTATAGCCTCGAGCCGTCTAAAGCCTTGTGAGTGGATTCGGTAGACGTAAACTGAAAGAAGCCCGTCGTTTATATATATATATATATATGTGTGTGTGTGTGTCTTTGTTTGTCCCACCGCCATCGCTTGACAACCGACGCAGGTGTGTTTATGTCCCCGTAACATAGTGGTTCGGCAAAAGAGACCTATAGAATAAGTACTAGACTTACAAACAATAACTCTTGGGGACGATTTGTTCCACTAAAGTGGTGCTCCAGCATGACCGCAGTTAAATAACTGAAACGAATAAAAAAGAATAATACACATTGATTTGTGGGTGGGGGTTTATGTATTGTGTGTAAGAAGTGCGCGTGTGTTTAGCGTATATCTTCTTTTAAGCATTACCTGTGGCCATGCGAAAGCATCACCGTGAACCATTTTAGTCGAACTAATCAACCAGGAATCTAGAATTTATTTCATTGGTTTCTTTTGGTGAATCTCTAATTTACAAGGGCGTGAACACACAAACACCGGTTGTTAAAGATTGGTGGGGAAGAAGCACAGACACAAAGACACATATATATATATATATATATGTGTGTGTGTCTGTGTCTGTGTATGTGTGTGTGCATTTATATGTATATGTGTGTATGTGTGTGGGCATATTATTGTTTATAATAATATCGCTGACTTAGCATGCGTTAAAAATACTATAAAGTTAAAAATTATAAATTAATAATTAAGGGTACTAACAAGCAGTACCGGCCCGCTAACATATCAGTCAAAATGGCCAAACCACAAGTTTTCACTTAAGGATAAAGGTGAAAGCGGGCATATGAACAAAACTCTAAAACCCTGCACGAATGACGAAAATAATCGAAAATTGCAAACGTCAGACATCCCCGTGTCACCATGATTTCGAACTTTGAGAAATACCCTTAGTTAATCCTCGGTGGGTGTTACTGACCCCAGGGTTGTAATGTTTGTTCATCTCAAACAATGTGTGCGAGCGATGAAGTTTTTACTGCCGCAGTAAGTTTAAGAATGTGATCGAAGTGAATGACAATTATATATATATATGTATATATGAGGAGATTATTTTTACACTTAGCATGCGTACCAAGACGCATAAAAGTAAAAATTAAAAATCGTTTCGTTTGAGTGAAAACTTGTGGTTTGGTCATTTTGACTGCTACCTTAGCATGGCGATACTACTCGTTAATTAAGTATTAATTTATATATATATATATATATATAGAATCCATTTAGAAGGCTTTGGTCGGCCCGAGGCTTTGGGATGCACACTTCTTACCTCACACTAGGCTGCTTCAAAAGTTTGAGTATTGACGTTGTGACCCTTTGATTTCAAGAAACCTTAAATTAGTTAATTTTTATCATTTTTTCAATAGCTGTCCAATTGTGAATGCCTCTTTTCTATAGAATGAATTCTCTAATTTAACCGGCATGTTTTCATGCATAATCAACAATGCTCTGAAACCTAAAACAAAACCTCGCAGCGTTCTGTGAGTACATGCTGAAAAATTCAGGTTCTATGCATATTGATGTAGATAGTTGTGATTTATATAAAATTGAATGCTTATTCTACGATTATTAATTACCTTATAATTGCTCGCCTGTAGGTTGTAATTTATATTACATGAAAGAATTCATATGATTCTTCTTGAAATATTTCTCTCTGTTGGTGAAATCCTCTCCTGATAATATTTAAACCATTGACTCAATGAAGGCCGTTGGCGATGAAGAGAAACATTTTGTACACCTGGTTTAGAATGCAGCTTCTTATGATTGAAGATGGTGACGATGAGGTGCATTGCTTTGATGAAAGTCAGAATCATAATCATGATCATCCTGGAGGTAGTGGTAGTGGTAGTGGTGGTGGTGATGGTGATGGTGATGGTTCACCATTATCATAACCATAATGATAGTAATCAAATGATTGAGGACGAGATTTGTTCTACTTATGACGTCGTATTAGAGTTTGTTAAACACATACACACATTTTACATACATACATACATACATACATACATACATACATACATACATAAACTCAACTCGACTCCGTCGAGAGTACAAGTCTAGAAGGATAGTCGCCTCATCGGCGAACGCGCACAACCTAGTTTGTTTTTATGGAAGACCAGCTGTCGCCCATGAATACCAGCCTCTCCTCTCCACGCCGGTGATATCATCCAAGGGTAAGGCAAAAAGCTGATACAGCTTCGCACCAGTGATGTCGCAACTCATTTCTAGAGCTGAGTGAACTGGAGCAACGTGAAAATAAGATGTCTTATCCGGAACCGAACTCACTACCTCACGATCGTAAGCTCAACGCTCTAAACGCTGAGTCATGCGCCCTCACTATATGTGTGTGTGTGCCTAATATAAAGATTTTAATAATTGTCATTTAATCTTTTAGGCTTAATTGTAACAGTTGTAAGGGACTATGCTTGATTTTTGCAGATAATAAATTTTTATTAAATGGTATAATTCCATTTTCTTACTTTCTTATAAACCGTAGTTTACGCAAAACCTATTACTTAATGAATATTATTATTCACATCAATCATTAGGTATTAAACCTGTAATTCATTGGATGATACCATCCCTTAATGAGGTTAATTTAACCTCTAATTGAATATACATACATACATATATATATATATATACATAGTATAAATGCATATAGATATATACGTAAGTATATTATACATATAAATACACAAACGCATGCGTGTATATATATATATATATATATATATATATGTGTGTGTGTGTGTGTGTGTGTGTGTGTGTGTGTATTTATATGTATGTATATATGTATATATATATATATGTGTGTGTGCGTGTGTATGTGTGTGTATATATATATATATTTATATATTTATACATATATGTGCGTATATATATATATATACATACGTATGTGTGCGTTTTTGTATGCATGAATATACGTCCCAATGTTTGCATCTAGATAAACTTACATAGCTGTATTAGTTTGACGAAACATGTACGAATATAACAGGAGAAGATTGAATCCAATTATCTTCAGATAATTGTGTTGTATCTGAAATTGAGGAGACAACCTGTCATTATGAAACAATGTATCATCTTCGAAACATCTTCCTTGTCTCTATGTTTCAATTTTCTTTTCTCTCCAAAACGTTATATAGAATTCTCGTAACAACATTATGATGGTGATGTAACATCTTAGAAAATATTATGACGAAAACGGAGCCCAATTTCTGTCAATAATTCCATCATGAAACGTTTGTAAATAAGTTCCCGAAGTGCAACGTTGTACTTAAGACGCCT
The DNA here is from genome assembly GCF_006345805.1 of Octopus sinensis. Lineage (NCBI taxonomy): Eukaryota > Metazoa > Mollusca > Cephalopoda > Octopoda > Octopodidae > Octopus > Octopus sinensis. Next base: position 63,902,181 of record NC_042998.1, on the reverse strand, counting down.
TTGCTATAAATTGCCTGTCATTCTGAATATAATAAGCAACAGCAGGGCAAGCTGATAATAGGATATTCCATATGATGCATAGTTATATAAGGATATTTAAGATTACTTATGTCATGTTTTATTATATGATTATATCTTTATCTGATTTGCCGTTAATAAATACTCACTAGTGAACTACGTACGATCTTATCATATTTTAATGATGCCACATATACTATTGCATAATTCTCGGCCCATAGACTTATATTTTGGAAGATAATATATAATTTATTTAACCTTAAAGCTAAAAGACATCTGAACGAAGAAATCGATCCAGACAAGTTTCGTACTGTTCAGTCTTTTGTTTCAATTGCAATGTTTCATGTGAAACAGATATGAATTAATGTCCCTTGACACTTTTTAACTATGAATACTTTCTGCAAACATTGAAAGCAGAAACAAAATTTCTGCAATTCATCGCTTCTGAAAGTATATTTTATTCGTAAATTTCAATACGATCTTTTCCACCGCTTCAGTTATATAAATTAAACACATATTTATCGAAATTCACATCTCAGCGTGTATTCTTCTAAGGAAACGCTATAGTCATATATATATGCGCGTGTGTGGGGGGGGCGTGCGTGCGTGTTTGTGTGAGTGTGTGTGTACATATATATATATGTACACACACAATATATATATATATATATATATATATACATATATACGACGGGCTTCTTATAGTTCCAATCTACCAAATCCATTCACAAGGCTTTGGTCGGGCGGTGGGTATAGTAGAAGACACCTACTCAAGGTGCCACGCAGTGGGACTGAACCCGGAACCGTGTGGTTCGTAAGCAACCACACACCCATATGTATATATATATATACATGTGTGTGTATGTGTGTGTGTGTGTATGTGTGTGTGTATGTGTGTGTATGTGTGTGTGTGTATGCGCGTATGTGTGTGTGTGTGTGTATGAATATTTGTAGGTATGAATGTATGTAATTATGTATCTATGTATGTAAGTATAAGCATGCATGTACCTATCATGTTTCTCAAAAATTCTTCTGTGGCTTGAACTTTGTGCGATCACCTTATTGTGGGGTCGTTGCATCTAAACCGGTTGTCTCTCTTGGGTATCCACGAAACTCAGCAATCTTGGTAGCAATACTCGCCAAAAGTACATAGGAGTGCAGCAAAGTGACGTCGAATACCGTGTCGCTTGGTTGGAAATATAGAGGGTAAGATTTCCTAGCATTTCTTGATTTATTTACCGGAATATTTTGTTGATAAAGGAAATGAATCTTTGATTATAATCCAGAAACGTGCGTCCATAATTGACCGTGGACTGTTTGATCACGTTATTTTTCTTCATTTTTTGCCATATAATGAGTTACAAATACTGTTGTCTGTGGAGACATATTTTTGTAGTAAAAGGAAATAGCAGTCCTCTGGCTGCTATTTCTAAGACTTTCGATATGTGGTCAAGCAACTTGTTGCAAAGACCCTCATTGTTATAATTATCTAAACTTTTACCGAATGTGTTCCTTTTCCATACCGAATTACTACTTGGTGAAATTTGTTGATTTTATTAAATTAATTATATTTCACCCTTTTTGTGTGTATATATATATATATATATATATATATATATATATATATATATATATATATATGTACGCACGCAGTCTGTCGATCTAATCGACTGGTCCCCACTAAGTTTCGGGCCTTGTGCCTGGAGTAGAAAAGAATCTGATGCACATGCAGATGCTGAAAGACGCACACACAAACACACACACACACACACTCACATTCACACAAACACGCACACATGCACCGGAACATACCTGTGTGTAATCAGACATATTCGTATTCATACACACACACAAATATATACATCCACTCATACACACATGATATATATATATATATATATATATAAACACGCACTCACACACACATATTCACAACCACATCCACACATATATATATATAATGCATATATATCTCTGTAGCTGTACATATGCAAATATACACATATGTAGACACACGTACGCACACAGACATATATATATATATATATATATATATATATATATATATATATATATATATATATATATATATATATAAACACATTTTTGGCAATATCTAATTTTGAATGCCATAGCCAGTTCTTTTGGTCAAACTATAGTATCTCCAGATGCTTCTGATGCCAAGATATCGAAAATTGTGAAAGTGTAGTACAACGGTTTGGCTACAGTATGGCGAAACTAATTTTTGGTTTTCTGAAAAAGCAACGATTTGGACAAACAGTTAACCTAATTGTATAGATAAATAACCGTAATCTCTCCTTCTTATGAATACCCCACCACACACGTTACCAACAACACTGAGATACCATTTGACCCTTCTATACTATTTAAGGAACGATAAATGCCAGCTCGTGCCTGTCCATACGAATCGTTATCCGAGAGATAAAAAGACAACTTACGCGTAACTTCACAGGATATCTTAACCTTGGTTTGGATGCTTTCTGCAGACTATCTGTTGTTTGATTAGCAGTTTATTCAATAAATACCTATCCACTATTCTCACCATCGTGGACTATATATACATGCAGTTATGTTGTGCAGATACTATGATGTTGACTTATGTCATTTAGTTGTTTCATTATTATATTGTGCATTATTACCAAATCTTCGGACACATATCATTAGTGTATTTGTAAGTTAGATTTATCTACGTACACTTACATGTCTGCGTATCCACGCACAACACTATTCACGTATGTGCCTATTCCTATAGACTTATTTTAATGTGGAAGTATCTAAGCGCGGAAATATGTTTAAGTGCATATGTGTGCGTATTAACCAACGAATATGCGCGTATAGATGTATAGACGTTTGTGCGTATATGTGTGTGTGCGCGCGAGTCTGTGTGTATATTTGTGTGTGTGTTAGTGTCCATTTAAATCAGACAAAACTCTGTTCTCTATAGAATTTTTCAAAGAACTTTAGTTTAGTAAAAATCTCGATTTTTTTTTTATCTCGGTGTAAATCTGGAGTGGGAATCAGTAGTGGTTTGTGGTGCGTGATCTTAGTAATTTGACTGGCCAAAGCTCATTGACTCGTGGAGAGAAGGAAATGGGGGATAGGTAAACTAGGGAAATCTGCCCTAGATGAAAGATACAAACTATGTCGATAGCACTGAGAGAAGTCAATATGTGTGTCTTGTACGCATGTTCACAATGCATGGCAAGTTCATTAAATGCAGACAAGAAATATAATCATGAAAGAGCTGACAAGACTCAGAGCCATCTATTATCATATATATTATGTTTTATATTCAGCACATGAATTCATAAAGGGATAAAAAACGGTTTCACAACAATAACGGATAAAATGTTGAAGTTAATGCATAAATAAATATATTGAATAATAATTATTATGAGATTTTAGAGAATAATTATTGAGCTATTACATTAAAATGAAGTCTTTTGATTTTAAAGTTAATGAGTGAATAAATCATCATTGTTATTCAGTTTAATGAAGGATAATTTTCTTAAGTAAATGATTAATATACAAATAAACAATTAAGTGGTTAACTCGAGATTTTTATAGTTGTTTATGCATAAATAAATACTTAAACATATACATGTTTGTAATTCATGTCGCTGTTTCCCTCCAGAAAGATAATTATTCTTGAGACTGCCACCTTCACAAAGACATTGAATCTTTGACACACTAACGAGACTGGGCGATATTTTATTCAAAGTAATACAATGCTCTTTGTGAACGGAAAGTAAGATAGATTATGATAGGGAACCATTGGGTATTCATATTGTAGTAAATACTTTTCTCTAGACAGTGATGCTGAAGTGAATATACATTGCATAATCCGAGAAAATTTGTTCACACAGTGTTCGCAAATTTCTGATGCACATCTATTTTAATAGGTGTTATTTTAGAAAAGCTGCACCATACAATGGAACGTCAGGGGTTTGCAAATTATGCCTAGAAGAAACTCTGGAAATCATCACATCAAGGGAAAACGTGATAAATAGACATTTCGAGGTGATCATAATACGCAAACATAAAAGCAAAACATCGTTTGTGGAATTTGAAAAACACATTTTCAAATAGAAATACACCAACAGTCCTTAGCATATTACAGAAGAAGGAATGAACACAAACTAACCACCGTACCACCAGAAACAATTAAAACAATCATTTACTAATTTAGTAATTAACCTCAACAGCTGATGATGGTAGTTGCAGTACGGTAGGATCTCTTTACTTCGGAATTCATTGAAGATAGTCATGCCTTAAATGAGATAAAACAAAGGAATGTACCACTCGTCCTTGCTATCTGCAGACTGAATAGCAAAATAAGTCAAATATCACCATACACACCTCCATTCCCATATAACTACCATTCTTTCCTCTGTTTCCATCACCTTCCTCTTCTCCCTATCAAATACACAGAGAAATACCGATTTCTTTACTACCCACAAGAGAAATACCCACATAATTGAACCAATCACCACATTGGTCAAAAGGAATAAACAACTCACTATTAAACATATGCTGATGTTATATCGCCTGAAGAAATGAAACATTGGAGATGGTTAACGGGATTCTCACGGATACTACGGTCTACACTGTAAGCAATCCAAGAATACAGACTGTGAACGTTCGCAGCGATGCATTAAATATTTCTAAATTCCATCCTAGGATTATTGTTATTACTACAATATATATATATATATATATATATATATATATATATCACCGTGATGGACCAGGCTATCAGATGTTTTAGCATTCAAATGACACCTCCCTGCTGGCTAAGCGAGCAGGCGAACAGAGGATAGAGTGAAAGTAAGTTGTGTCGAAAGAGGACAGCAGGGATTGCCAACCCCGCTGCCGGAGCTTTAGATGTTTTTGCTCAATAAACACTCACAATGTCTGGGAATAGAAACCGCGATCCTGCGACCGCGAGTCCGCTGCCCTAACCACTGGACCATTGCGCCTCCACACACACACACACACACACACACACACACACACACACACACACACCACACACACACACACACACACATATATATATATATATATATATATATATATATATATATATAATATATATATATATATATTCTTTGTAGGGAATATATAGAAACACACAAATAAAGCTTTTTTACTGAGAGCCATTCCTGATTTGATTAGACTTGAAGCTCCAAAATACTGCCAAGGCACAATATGGGTACAAATGGTCCTAATACTATCAAACGTGATTCTTAAGTATGCTTACGCATGGATTAATTCATTATGAGATAATGAACTTGCGTAAATAACTAATTTAATTAGACTTTAATCTCCAGTAATGAATTCCATGGAATGTTACTCCTTAGACACAAGTGATACTTAAGTGAAAGCTTACCACTGTTGGTATTTTGCATTTCCTTGGTATTGGACTAGGAGTCATTTCTAGAGGCTGAATATCATCTTTGATAGCTGTGAAATCTTAATAGCAACCACTTTGGTATCCGTGCAAATATTTCTGGTAGCTTTTGGATGATGTCGTAATAAACGGATGTACGGAATCTTTTTTTACTTGAGCGTTTTAATGCGGCGTTTTGGATGGATCGCCATTTCTGCTCTGACAGCGGAAGTAGCAGTCCGCTTTCAACGCTGTCTTTAGACTTTCTGCCGTGGAAAACACAGTGTAATAAGTGATCAATTACAACGGGATGCTGACTAGCTGAGGGTACATCCGCAGTCTACGACTGGGACCCGCCAATATTCAATGCTGAATCAGGTGGGATTACGTGGGGATCAGTTTTGGGAGGTGACGAGATAGGGGGAATATGAAAGTAGCCCAGGATCGCCAGGTGAGAAATGGTCCTCCATGATAATTTGTTTTTGATGTCCCCTTACTGAATGTGTTGACTAGCGGAAGGCGAATATCAGGCGTGTTCGTACTCTAATGATCTGAATGCGAATGAATATGAGTAAAGAATTGGATAAAGCATTACAAAAACGTGACAAACTCTGTCAAAATACGTTTTGGGTCTAACACACGCTTGTATGCTGCATTCATCACGTAGCTTGAAAGCAGTGTTTCTGTATATTTCTCCTTACTTAGTTTATAGTGATTAGTAGAAAATGCTTCTTAAATTAGAAATCCATACCTAAAATGGTTCTTAAGTGACATGAATAGTTTTAGTTGGGTTTAGTGAACAATTCTTCGAAGTTATACACGCTGGGGCAGAAATTCTAATAAATTCGTAATTAAGTGTCTAATTAAAACTTCGTAATTTGTGTTGCTATACCCGTTCTTTTTTTCTTAAGTTTTTATTTAAGTATCATTTTTGTCTAAGGAGTAATATTCAATGTGATTCATTACTGGAGCTTAAAGTCTAATTAAATTAGTGATTTACGCAAGTTGATTATCTCATAGTGAATTAATCCATGTCTAAGCATACTTAAGAATCATGTTTGATAGTATTAGGACCATTTGTACACATATTGTGCCTTGCCAGTATGTTCGAGCTTCAAGTCTAATCACATCACGACTAGCTCCTGCATTAATAAATAACAGCATGTAAACACTGAGTATCCTTCGAATTTTACAAATCAAAATTTTCTTTCAAACCACTATTTACATGCTAATATTCATAGCTTTATGTGTGTGCTTCGAGATATTCCAAATTTCCAAATAAAACAGAGTTAGCCCACATCTCTTGAACGTTTTAAAAAAATTATTACAAAAGCAACTATATATATATATATATATATATATATATATATATATATATATATATATATGTATGTATGTATATATATAACACGCACGCGCGTACATAGACACTCACATACATATATTTCGACAACAATACAGACTAAATTTTAATCAGACGCTACGCAAGCAAAAACTGTCTCACCAGACGCTACCTTTGACCTTTGAAAGGAGACAATAAATTTGTATATTTGTCTACAAATAACTTAGACGATACATATATCGAGTGCTTTTACAGTGAATATTATTTTATATTTTTCGTTAAAAAACATTATGCTTATGTTTACTTATGTACGTGTCTAGTTGCATGTGTATGCGTGTGCGCGTATATATATATATATGTGTGGATTTTTTTCTGTTTGCGCGCACACATGTATGTCTATAAATATATACATAAACATCCATACATATAAGAACATACATGCATTACCACACACACACACACATATATAATATATATATATATATATATGTATGTAAGTAAGTATGTATCCATATATATATATATATATATATATATGTGTGTGTGTGTGTGTGTGTGTGGTGTGTGTGTGTGTGTGTGTGTATGTATGTATATGAGTCTGTATAACGATACATATTTTGTTATTGAACTCGGTGTCCGACAAAATGATTTTTTGTTCCATCAAAGAACACCCCAAGGATAGAAGGTCGACCTTATTGGCAGCCATTTCTGGCAATTTTCAGAGTACAAAATATGTTAATACTAATACTAACTACATAATAAGGGAAGTGATAGTGAAAATCGATAATGACAAAATGAATATAAAATGTGATGTCAGTGATGATTCTAAAAAACACCGAACAACACTATGTAGAAAAACAAAACTAAATATAGAAAGTTGTAAAAAAGAGACATAAAAGCGTAATACAAAGTAAGGAGATGTAGACGTGTAATGGCGATGATGAAGAGGAGAATACGTTGATAGAAAATTATGATAATAAAATATGAAGGCTGAAATAGATTGATAAGGGATTCCCAATAGACAACTTAGAACCTGAATAACTTGAAAAGTCATATGGTCTTCGCATACAAGAAACACACACACACACATTCACAAAATAAATGTTTATGTATATGTGTGTTTGAGCGTGTGTGAGTGTGTGATCTTGCGTGTGCGTGTGTTCAAATAGATATGTATTAGAGTGCGTGTCAAGTTGGAGCTTGATTTAGTGGTTAGAGCATTGAGTATATAATCATACTGTGTGTTCGAGCATTTCACAATGTTCCAATTTACTAATCTGCTGTTACGTACTGAATCTCTCTCACCTTTCATCTATCTGCAGAATCACAATTGAAAGGTTCAACCGCGTACGTATATCTACTCACAAAAGCTTAGCATTTGTCATTAAAAAAATATTAGCGTAAGCCTAATATAAGTAAACAAATGATACCTGATTACGAGTAACGATGCACATACCCGCACCCACTCACACTCAGACACAAAAGCTGACATACGAACTCATGCATATTGTTGACAGTGACCACAGAAGGAAGACAACAGTGGAAGGGAAAATTATAACAAATGTTGTTAAACGAAGAACGAAACAATACTGACGTTTCATTTGCTAGTGCTTCATCAGGAAGAATAAAAGCACAGGAGTGGCTGTGTGGCACGAAGCTTGCTTCCCAATGAATGGTTCTGGGTTCAGTCCCACTGTGTGGAACTTTTCACAAGTATCTTCTAATATAGCCTCGGGCCGACCAAAGACTTCCGAGTGGATTTTGTAAACTGAAACCGAGAGAAGCCAGTTGTGTATAATAATAAAAATGTAAATGTTTCCTTCGCGAGCCATGCCAGGCTCATGAGGGTCGGTTTACCATTTTCGATGGCGTATATATTCCTCCCTTGATGGAAAGCTGGCCCGTCGCAGGATTACTAATTTTTGCTTGCTGAGTAGATTGGACAACGTGAACTAATGTATTTTGCTCAAGATCACTAACCACTAAGCCACAGGCCGCCACCGTTCGATATATATATATATATATATATATATATATATAGTAGTAGTAGTAGTAGTAGTAGTAGTAGTAGTAGTGGTGGTGGTGGTGGCGGTAGTAGTAGTAGTAGTAGTAGTAGGGAATATGATTTTGATTTTGATTTTGATTTTTCCAGTTTCAGCTAATGAGATGTGGCCATGCTGGGGCACCGCCATTTGGTTTGCTACACGGGTTTACCTCACGGATGCCTTTTAGCAAATGCCATCTGATGCATGAGAGAGTTCGATGCAGCTGCCCTCATCTGCACCTCCTGCCGTGAAGTTGGCTCATCCGGGACACCTGACAGGAAGAGATCCAGTCCTGCTTTAAAGACATCCGCATCTACACCATGCAGGTCCCTCAGGTTCTTCGGGAGGACATTGAAGAGCCGTGGGCCTCTGAAGCCCAGGCTATCACAATATCTTGTCCTACATCTTGATGGCAAATTTGGAGTCCTTGGTACTACGCAGTGGCGTCCGGTTCTGGCGTTTGTGTGACTCTCGATGCCAAAGTCTGGGACAAGACCTTCCAGGATCTTCCAGATATATATTATGGCATATCTTTCTCGCCTACGCTCCAGGGAATAGAGCTTTAATCTCTTGAGTCTCTCCAGTAGCTCGTATGCTGCACAGAGGCTATCTTCTTCGTGTAGCTTCGTTGGATCGCCTCAAGTTCTGTGATCAACTTGACACTGGATGGTGACCATAGCTGAGAGCAATAGTCAAAGTGGCTTAGGACAAGTGTCTTCCAGAGGACCATCATGGTTTCTTGTTCTCTTGTTCTAAAGGTTCTAAGAATCCAGCCAGCCAGCCGTCTGCATTTCATTGTCAGTTTAGCAACATGTACATGAAATGTCGCGTCATCACTCCTGTGAATACCCAGGTCACGCACTGATTGTGCCTCTGGGATTGCAATCCCTCCGGGTCCAGTGTATTCATTGGGTATTGCATTCAGTTTTGCATGCTGATAGTATAAAGCTTGAAACTTTTCAGCATTGAACTGCATGCTATTCTTTTCAGCCCACTTGTATATTTCGTCCAGCTCACATTGCAGGTGCTTAGTGTCTTCAGGGTTCTGTATTGCCTGTGAAACTTTTGTATCATCTGCATAACTTGTGATCGTGGCTCTCCGCGTGGCTGAGGGCATGTCTGAGAGGGCCATTATGAACAGCAGTGGTCCCAAAACAGTGCCCTGTGGAACACCGCTCACTATTTGCGTGCTAATCGAAGTGGCCCCATTGGCTGCTACCACCTGACTTCTATTCTTCAGAAAGTAATGAAGCCATTCTCCTAGTTTTCCAACTATGCCAAGATCACGCAGTTTGTGACATATCATTCCATGATCGACTTTATCGAAGGCCTTTGCGAAGTCGAGATATATGACTTCCACATTTGAGTGTTTCAGCACTCAGTCATAGTG
>NC_042998.1:63794473-63886973 GCF_006345805.1 Octopus sinensis | reverse complement strand
TATTGCAAAGATAGAAGTCAACCATTTTTGTAGCGATTGGGCTTGCAGCAATTTACACCGAGATGTGAAACTTAGATGTTCAGTCAACCGTGAAAGAAATTGTGTAATCAGGTGTGTCAAATTAAGTTCAGGACATTTTTTGCATTGAAAAACATACTTTTATCTTCCCTTATCCAGCCCATATGATTACTTCCTAGGTTTAGCTATAACAAACCTTATTATTATTATTTTTAATAATAATAATAATTATTATTATTATTATTATTGAGTGAGCGAGCAGAGCATGCCATCAAAGTGACACTGGGGTAAAATATACGAAGCCCAGTATACCCATCATGACTACCCGTCTGATAAGGGTACACCAGGCACATGCATCACAACCATATGTGCGCGACATGGTGATCTCATATCAAGATAAACAGCACATGACCTTGCAGGTGGAGCCCAGTTAGAACTTTCTTCAGATCGAGTAACCCATCCCGCTCAAAAGGTCCCTGAATAAGGGTTGTTTAAGGACGTTGAACGAAACACCCATCTTTCCAGAGATGAATTATTCAAACCCCAAAGAATCCTTCTCAACACATGGCTATGATGCTCCCCCACTACTTCTGCTCGTGATCAGAGATGCACATATCGTCAGCCACTAAGGGACATGCTCAACTGGTTAAGGTCAAACAACGGACAAGCAAATCTGTGGTATTGAGCAGAATATTTGCTGTAGCCCATCTTTTATACCAAGACAAAACAATGTACATGATAACACTTCCAATCAGTTAAGATCAGAAGCCATGAGAGCCACTGCCTGGTACTGCATCAGGGCATTTATTATTATTATTATTATTGAGTGAGAGAGCAGTTCATGCCCTCAAAGTGACACTGAGGTAAAATATACGAAGCCCAATATACCCATCATGACTACCCGTCTGATAAAGGTACACCAGGCACATGCATCACAACCATATGTGCGCGACATGGTGATCTCATATCAAGATAAACAGCACATGACCTTGCAGGTGGGGCCCAGTTAGAATTTTCTTCAGGTTGAGTAGCCCATCCTGCTCAAAAGGTCCCTGAATAAGGGTTGCTTTAGGATGTTGAACGAACACCTATGTTTCCAGAGGTGAATTATTCAAACCCCAAAGAATCCCTCTCAACACATGGCCATGATACTCCCCCACTACTTCTGCTCGTGATCAGAGATGCACATATCGTCAGCCACTAAGGGACATGCTCAACTGGTTAAGGCCAAACAACTGACAAGCAAATCTGTGGTATTGAGCAGAATATTTGCTGTAGCCCATCTTTTATACCAAGACAAAACTTGCTTTCCTTTATGATAGAATGAAGCTTCTTTCGTCTCTCGTGATTTTCCACGAGCTTTAGCATCCAGTCATTCGATATTTCGAGATATTTGGCCAGTCCAATTGTGGTTGTTTTGTAAGCTAGCTCAAATTGGATCAGGCCTCGACCTCCTTGGGCTCTGGGAAGGTAAAGGCGATCTACGTCTGCCTTTGGGTGGTGCATCCTATTACAACTCAGCAGCTTGCGTATTTTCCTATCTATATTCATTACTTCACTCATATTGCAGTTCAACGCATTGTACCTATAAGTAACAACTGGAACTGCTAAGGAATTTATAGCTAACACCTTGTTACGTGCATTTAGTTCAGATTTCAGGACTGCACGAACTCTCCTATAACATTCCCTCCTCATCTTCTCTTTCATGCTTGCATGCTGAATACCAGAGCCTTCATTTATCCATAAATATTTGTATGTTTGTTCTTGCTCAATATCTCTTTTGACTCTGTCAACATCTAACACGACTGAAATTGTGGTCTCCACTTTCCCTTTCTGGAAAGTGGCCGTGGCACACTTCTCAAGCCCAAACTCCATCCTGATGTCATCACTGAATGCTTTCACAGTGCGCAATAGGCCTTCAAGTTCATTACCGTCTTTACCATAGAGTTTTAAGTCATCCATATAAAATTCACTTGTAAGGGGTATTAGGGCTATGCAGAATATTAAAGGTGAAAGTGAGTCACCTTGAAAAATTCCACAGTTGATGTTTATATTTTCTGAGGCAAGTACTCCATTAGAGTGGTATAATTGGAGATTCGTATTCCACAACGACATATTATGCTTCAGGAAGCTTGAAATCACAGGGGAAATTTTGAAGATGTCCAGCGATCTCAAGATCCATGGATGCGGTATACTGTCGAAGGCCTTTTTATAGTCAATCCATGCGCAGCTGAGATTTCTGCGCTTGTGACAGTTCTCAAGGATCATACGATTAATTAGCAGTTGATCATTGCTTCCGTATGAGCCTCGGCGGCACCCATTGTGTTTAATGGGTAAAATATCGTTCTTCCCATGAATGCATATGTTTTCTCCGCCAGGATAGATGTTAGGATTTTATACGTAGTGGATAGACAGGTTATAGGCCTATTAGTTTTTTGGAAGGTTGGTTTCGTTATTCTTTGTGATTAGGTAAGTAATACCACTTGCTAACCATTCAGGTGTTTTCTTTGGGACTCTCATATTATTATTATTATTTTTATTTTTTTTTTTTTTTTCCTTCTTTCAAATTTTCTTCCATTTCTTGCCGAGTGTCTTCCCGACTCCTAGGGCAAAGAAACTCATAGTGTATATTGGTAGGCCATTAGACCAAACTCAGTAGTTCGTTCATTTTTTTTTTTTTTTTTTGTTAAATTAAAATACATGACCAGCGACAGTTCTCACATTGACAATGCTCTTCTCAATACGTGTGATGTACCAGTTAAGACAATCTTTTGCACTTCTTGCAGGGATGGTAATCCAAGGATCATTCTCATATAATTTTCGGTTCCCTTCTTGATCATTCCTAGTGCTCCTACAATCACTGGTATTGTAACCGCCTTGAGATGCCACATTTTCTCAATTTCAATGAGTAGGTCTTTATATTTTCTGAGCTTGTCAAACTCTTTCGCTGAGATATTATGATCACAGGGGATGCTCATATCGATCAATAAGCAAACTTTATTGTTTTGGTCTTTCACAACATTATCTAGTTTATTGGCCTTGATGGTTCGGTCTGTATGTACTGGAAAGTCCCACAGGATGGTTACATTTTCTCCTTCAGTTACAGCCTCAGGGTGGTGATTATACCACTTGTCGGCAGTTTTGATATTGTAATGCCGACTTATTAGCCAGTGGAGATATTGGCCAACTCTGTCATGTCTTAATTTATACTCCACTGGTGCTAAGACTTTACATCCAGAGATTAGGTGGTCCACTGTTTCAATCATGTCGTTGCAGAATCGGCATTTTGGGTCTGCTCCATTTTTCATCATACTGGCCTGGTAGTTCCGGGTTGATAGGCTTTGGTCTTGAGCAGCCAGGATGAAACCTTCGCTCTCTGCTTTTAGCCCTGAGCTCCGCTGCCACTGATGGGTTTGCTTCTGTTCAACATCAGCTTGTTTGCTGCTGGTCACATATTTGCCGTGCAGAGGTTTCTCCTCCCACCTATCAGCCAATTGCTCGTGCGCTTTTTTCATTGCCATCATTTTCACCTTCTTTGCAACAATAGTTGCCGTACTTCCCTTGGGTTGTTCAGTTTGGGTATCCTGCACGAGATCAATAGCAAATTTTTTGCTTTCCTTGATGATAGAATGAAGCTTCTTTCGTCTCTCGTGATTTTCCACGACCTTTAGCATCCAGTCATTCGATATTTTGAGATATTTGGCCAGTCCAATTGTGGTTGTTTTGTAAGTTAGTTCAAATTGGATCAGGCCTCGACCTCCTTGGGCTCTGGGAAGGTAAAGGCGATCTACGTCTGCCTTTGGGTGGTGCATCCTATTACAACTCAGCAGCTTGCGTATCTTTCTATCTATATTCTTTACTTCACTCATATTCCAGTTCAACACATTGTAGCTATAAGTAACAACTGGACCTGCTAGGGAATTTATAGCTAACACCTTGTTACGTGCATTTAGTTCAGATTTCAGGACTGCATGAACTCTCCTATAACATTCCTTCCTGATTTTCTCTTTCATGCTTGCATGCTGAATACCAGAGCCTTCATTTATCCCTAAATATTTGTATGTCTGTTCTTGCTCAAGCTCTCTTATGACTGTGTCAACATCTAACACGACTGAATTTGTGGTCTTCACTTTCCCTTTCTGGAAAGTGGCCTTGGCACACTTCTCAAGTCCAAACTCCATCCCGATGTCATCTCTGAATGCTTTCACGGTGCGCAATAGGCCTTCAAGTTCATTATTGTCTTTACCATAAAGTTTTAAGTCATCCATATAAAATAGATGGCTTATTTTTTTATTGGCAATTTTATACCCATACCCTGTTCTGTTTAATTCACTTGTAAGGGGTATTAGGGCTATGCAGAATATTAAAGGTGAAAGTGAGTCACCTTGAAAAATTCCACAGTTGATGTTTATATTTTCTGAGGCAAGTACTCCATTAGAGTGGTATAATTGGAGATTCGTATTCCACAACGACATATTGTGCTTCAGGAAGTTTGAAATCACAGGGGAAATTTTGAAGATGTCCAGCGATCTCAAGATCCATGGATGCGGTATACTGTCGAAGGCCTTTTTATAGTCAATCCATGCGGTGCTGAGATTTCTGCGCTTGTTGTGACAGTTCTCAAGGATCATACGATTGATTAGCAGTTGATCTTTGCATCCGTAAGAGCCTCGGCGGCACCCTTTTTGTTCAATGGGGAAAATATCGTTCTTCTCCATGAATGCATATGTTTTCTCCGCCAGGATAGATGTTAGGATTTTATACGTGGTGGATAGACAGGTTATAGGCCGATAGTTTTTTGGAAGGTTGGTTTCGTTATTCTTTGGGAGTAGGTAAGTAATGCCACTTGCTAACCATTCAGGTGTTTTCTTTGGGTCTCTCATAATTCCATTGAGCAGCTGAACTAGCTTACCGTGTGCGCACGGGAGCGATGCGAGCCAGAAATTTGGCACCCTATCTTTACCGGGGGATTTCCAATTATGGGCCTTCGTGAGTGCCTTTCTTAGGTCTGCTATTGTGATGTCTTCCCTTGCTTGTTGTAAATTTTGGTAGGATCCTTCAGTTTGTATAACCCAGTCTGCATTTATGTTGTACGTCTTCTTGTCACTCCAAATCCTTTTCCAAATGTTTTGAACTTCTTCCATGGGAGGGGGTCTTTAACGGTTACTTTCTCCTTCCCTATTTCTCTGTAGAATTTTTTGGCATTGGATGTGAACAGCTTATTTTGCTTGTAAAACTTGTTTCTCTTCTCAAATCTTCGTATTCTTTGGGCTTTTGCTTGGACTTTTTGTTTCAGCGTTTCTTTTATTGATATCAGTTCTTCTCTTGGTGAGGATCCAAATTTTCTCTTCATCTTTCTTCCTGTTCTGGATCTTACATCATTTCCACATATTAGTTCATTTAATATTAATATTTCCCCTCTTACAACTTCAAGCGTATTCAGGATTTTCTGCCTCATTTCTGCCATAGACTCTCTGTGTTCTTCAGCAAATGCGAGATCTTCAGTTACTGTTGTTTTTTCGTTTTCCTGGCTATCTTTAACAGGTACAATAGAATTTCTTGTATCTTCAGGCCTTCGCGTACTTTGGTCAGATGGCAGTCTTTCAATTAAGCCTCGTGGCGGGCTATACTGTTCATCTGATTTTTCATTTCCTTTGTGTCTTATATTTATGTCATTTTCCGTTGCGTGCTTGATCGCGCTTATTTCACTGTCTGTGAGTCTGTTATTTCTAAAGATATCCCTCCTCACATTTGCTAATTTGTTCTCGTCCAAATAGGGCCTACTGTCTTGATTCCGTGTTCTCCATATACTGTAAGAGTTTGCGGTGTGTCTCTCTTGAGATGGCCTACCTAATGCATAGTAATAAGCGTATGTTACTTCTTTATACTCTTCTCGGGTCCATTTGTTCCGCTTACATTTTTCTTTCTGTGGTGGTTGTGGTGGTGAACTTGGAGGGCTCGAGTTGGGGGATTTCCCGTTCAAGTGACCATCCATGTCCGTATTCGGAGAAGAGTTTGTGCCAGTTGATGACTTTTCGATCCCAGGCTGGCTCTTCCCTGGCGGACGCGCTTCCAGATAAACCATAGGACAAGCGATTTGGTATACTGATTTAGTTTTCCTTTTAGTTTCCAAAACATTTTGGTGCTACGATAATGTTATCATTTTTTAGCTTTGATTGGCTCGTGGGGAGACGGCCATCATTATTATTATTATTATTATTTATTATTATTATTATTATTATTATTATTATTATTATTATTATCATTATTATAATTATATTATTATTATTATTATTATTATATTATTATTATTATTATTATTATTATTATTATTATTATTATTATTATTAATATTATTATTATTATCATTGGCATTATTATAATATATTATTATTATATTTATTATTATTATTATTATTATTATTATTATTATTATTATTATTATTATTATTATTATTATTATTATTTATATTGTTATATTAATATTATTATTATTATTATCATTGGCATTATTATAATTATATTATTATTATTATATTATTATTATTATTATTATTATTATTATTATTATATTATTATTATTATTATTATTATATTATTATTATTATTATTGTTATAATTAATATTATTATTAGTAGTAGTATTATTATTATTCACACACGCATGTCGACTTGATTATGTGGAGATAGATATAGACAGGAATTTCTTTCATTCCCAAACGCTCGTATATATATATTTGTCTGTAAATATATGCACATGTAAGCCTAAATCAATCATACATTTACACACTTCGAGCAGGCAGATACATAATCTGTTGGACAATGCTATACAGGCATAGCATATTAGAAATAAACAAATGAAATAAAGAAAGATTCTCATTAAAGTTATTGAGTACTACAGCAGTTAGTAAGGAAATTAAAATAAGTTGCGTATATGGAAACACGTGCAAATGTACATGCATGGATGCACAATATGAGTACAACCATATTTTGTGTGAATGATATAGAAATAGACTGAAATCCAATGCACATTGCCTTGTTAAATATATGGATAACGATAAAAAATAATTAGGGTCTCTGCTTCTTTCTTTTCTTCTTCTTCTTCTTCTTCTTCTTCTTCTTCTTCTTCTTCTTCTTCTCCTTCATAATAATAACACTGTTGTTGTTGTTGTTGTTGTTGTTATTATTATTATATTAATAATAATAATAATAATAATAATAATAATAATTATTATTATTATTATTATTATTATTATTATTAAGGCGGTGAGCTGGCAGAAGCGTTAGCACGGCGGGCGAAATGCCTAGCGGTATTTCGCCTGCCGCTATATTCTGAGTTCAAATTCCGCAGAGGTCGATTTTATTATTATTATTATTATATGTTTGACTTTTGCTTTACATTTGTACAAATCTCACCCAGAGACCTCAAGAGACAACAAGTTTGAAGTTCATGTTGGTGTTATGCCATAGATTTGGTTTTGTTCTTAACGTTGTACTAGTGAATGTTTAAGAAACCATATGAAAATTACGTTTGTTTTAAAGCTTGAGATTACATAGAAAAGGGCACTATCTTTTGAATTTCTGCCATTTTGGGATTTCCAGGTATTATTATTATTATTATTATTATTATTATTATTATTATTATTATATTGTTTATCCACATTGTTATTATTTCTTTTTATCACATGTTTTGTAGGAGCTCTTGCAGTTTTGCATTTGTGGCTTACTACTTGTAGCTTACTGAAACTGAATGAATGTAGCTAAGAGTAAGTAGGTCAGATGTTCGAAAGATGGAATGGCTGGATATGAGTGTAAATGGTAAGATGTTAGAGGATGTGAATATTTTTGAGTATCTGGAGTCACATGTGGTACCGGGAGGTAGGATACAGCGTAAGGGACGGGAATTTGATACTTGGAGTTGTGAAAGATAAATGGTTGGGTATGAAAGCTGAGAGATAAAAGGTTGAGTATGAAAGCGAAGGGAGGTGTGTATGAGGGCGTGGTTGTGCCGACAATGTTATATGGTGCTGAGACATGGGTGAGAGAGGCAGAAATGAGGCGAGAAGATGTGTTTGACTTGAGATGTATGAGGGCTATAGTTGGTGTGACACGGATGGATAAAATGAGGAATGAAGAGGTGCGAAGACGAGCACGAATGAGAGAAAAACTATCAACCAAATTAGATAGACGAATGTGGAGGTGGTTTTGTCACATGGAGAGGATGGATAAGGAGCGGGTTGTAAGGATGATGGTGAAGGATGAAATGGTAGACAGCAGAACCAGAAGCAGATCTCGGTTTGTGTGGGTGGATGGAGTGAGGAAACCTTTGGTGGTTACAGGTGATGGAGAGAGAGAGAGGCAAGGGAGTTTATAAATGATAGGAAAGCTTGGAGAGTGGTTGTTAGTGGACGGATGTGTGAATTTTGATGTTGCTCAATGGGTTACGGAACAAGCATGATACGGCGGGGTAAACTAGCATATGCTGGCCGACCCCGGTATATATATATATATATATATATATATACATATATTCTTTTTATTATCATTATTATTGTTGTTGTTATTATTATTATTATTATTTTATTATTATTATATTGTTTATCCACATTGTTATTATTTCTTTTTATCACATGTTTTGTAGGAGCTCTTGCAGTTTTGCATTTGTGGCTTACTACTTGTAGCTTACTGAAACTGAATGAATGTAGCTAAGAGTAAGTAGGTCAGATGTTCGAAAGATGGAATGGCTGGATATGAGTGTAAATGGTAAGATGTTAGAGGATGTGAATATTTTTGAGTATCTGGAGTCACATGTGGTACCGGGAGGTAGGATACAGCGTAAGGGACGGGAATTTGATACTTGGAGTTGTGAAAGATAAATGGTTGGGTATGAAAGCTGAGAGATAAAAGGTTGAGTATGAAAGCGAAGGGAGGTGTGTATGAGGGCGTGGTTGTGCCGACAATGTTATATGGTGCTGAGACATGGGTGAGAGAGGCAGAAATGAGGCGAGAAGATGTGTTTGACTTGAGATGTATGAGGGCTATAGTTGGTGTGACACGGATGGATAAAATGAGGAATGAAGAGGTGCGAAGACGAGCACGAATGAGAGAAAAACTATCAACCAAATTAGATAGACGAATGTGGAGGTGGTTTTGTCACATGGAGAGGATGGATAAGGAGCGGGTTGTAAGGATGATGGTGAAGGATGAAATGGTAGACAGCAGAACCAGAAGCAGATCTCGGTTTGTGTGGGTGGATGGAGTGAGGAACCTTTGGTGGTTACAGGTGATGGAGAGAGAGAGAGAGAGAGGCAAGGGAGTTTATAAATGATAGGAAAGCTTGGAGAGTGGTTGTTAGTGGACGGATGTGTGAATTTTGATGTTGCTCAATGGGTTACGGAACAAGCATGATACGGCGGGGTAAACTAGCATATGCTGGCCGACCCCGGTATATTATATATATATATATATATATATACATATATTCTTTTTATTATCATTATTATTGTTGTTGTTATTATTATTATTATTATTATTAGTAGTAGTAGTAGTAGTAGTAGTAGTAGTAGTAGTAGTAGTAGTAGTAGTAGTAGTAGTAGTAGCACAAGCAGCTGCACCAGCAGCACTACCACCACCGCAAGCTGCAGCACCAGTAGTAGCAGTAGTAGTAGTAGTAGTAGTAGTAGTAGTAGTAGTAGTAGTAGTAGTAGTACTAGTAGTAGAAGTAGAGTACAATAATCAAATTGAAGATGGAATAAAAAAGATAAGGTAAAACGTTAAAAATTACGTTAAGAAAGGAAATATTACACTCGGAATCACACACGCAGACATACACACACATACACACACGTACATATACGCAGAGAAGCACACATGTTGTACACTAATATATAAACGCACATAAGAATGTGCGAGTGAGTTTGTGTGTGCGTGGGTGTGCCTGTGTGTGTCTCTGTGTGTGAATATATGAGTGCATACATTTTTATTCATTTATATATATACCACACAATTAATTAGAGATAATTCATTTCGTATTTTAATTAACAAAAATACTCTGTAATATGTTACGTCATAACATCTTAAAATCTAATCATTATAACGGCTGATCATTTGCTCTTAGTGTACAGTAATCCCTCACAATGTCGTGGTTGACCTATCGCGGTTTATTATTTAAGCTTACGTCAAGGCGGCGATCTGACAGAAACGTTAGCACGCCGGGCGAAATGCTTGGAGGTACTTCGTGTGTCTTTACATTCTGAGTTCAAATTCCGCCGAGATCGACTTTGACTTTCAACCGTTCGGTGTCGATAAATTAAGTACCAGTTGCGTACTGGGGTCTATCTAATCGACTGGGCCCTTCCCCAAAATGGACAGGGTGAAGAATGAGGAAATGCGAAGACGAGCCGGAATGAGAGAAAAACTAACAGCCAGATTGGATAGACGAATGGAGAGGATGGACGAGGACCGGATGGTACGGAGAGTGATGAAGGCGGAAGTGGTAGGTAGTAGAACCAGAGGCAGACCTCGGTTTGTGTAGGTGGATGGAAGGAGAAAATCTTTTGTGTGTAGCGGTGCTGGACTGAGAGAGGCAAGAGACTTTATAAATGATAGGAAAGCCTTGTGTCTAGAGTAGAAAATATTACTTAAGCTCTCATCGATTCCTCCGTGGTATTGTTTAGCATTTATAATAAAAAATATATATATATACAAACTATAAAAATTAAAAAAAATATATGTACATTACTCTTTTTATTTCACGGATTTTCACCTATCGCAGTGGCGGGGTTGGATCGTCACACCCGCGATAGTCGAGGGATTGCTGTATATATATAATACTGTACACACCGCAAGTAATCTTCTTATCAACTCACGAGTTAATAAGGGATTTAGCAATTTGTATGATAACATATTCGCGGAAACGGGAGTTAGATCAATTTCATAAATGTGAATATTTAAAATAAAAACTAATTAAAAAAGATAATTAAATATATTTCGTAACTGTCCTACTTTTACGAGGTTTATACCTGTTTGTTATCTAAAGGAAACCATAGTGTCCCTACTTAAATCATTTATAAGCGCACCGTGTGTGCTTACAAAAACATTCCATCATAATTATATGAAATTTAAATATTCATTAAAAGAATGCTACGCATATTTTCACAAATTCTGATATTTAAAATTAAAAGTTAGCCTCATATTTCATCATCAATTTGAACTAGTTAGACAATTTTTTTTATTAATTAATTTTTAATTCTATTCAGTTGTAATTTTGTCATATACTCTGCACGCCGTTGAAATCGAAATAATTCAAATTTGTTTTCCTGCAATCTCGCACATTAGACTAATTGATCGCATTGCAGACGCGGGAAGGTATTTTTTTTTCTTTTTTTTTTCTTTTTTCAAAACGTTTTTTGGTTTCTTAGCAACATGCTTGTTTGACTAATGTAATTCTTGTCACAGTCGAAGCATTTTGTGACAGGAATTATATTTTAGAATAAGTAGGTGACTTTAATTCTTGTAACATTATTTTCATTTTTGAAACAGAATTCCGAACATTCTGTTGAACAAATACATATTTTAAATTTTTTATGATCTCACGTCTACACAGCAGACTTTTAATAGAATGATGTTAGGCAATTGGTCTTTCGATAGTAGTTAACATAATGACAGTAGTAGTAGTAGTAGTAGTATTGATATTTGCATTTGAATTAATATCGATTATCTGAAGTTCCTCTCATTTTTAACTGCGATTTATTGCAGTAAAACTTTTGAATTGTCTTTAATGTCGTAATATTTTTAATATTATCTAAGCTGGCACGCCGGGCGAAATGCTTAGCGGTGTTTCGTCTGCAGTTACGTTCTGAGTTCACATTCCGCCGAGGTCGACTTTGCCTTTCATCCTTTTGGGGTCGATAAATTAAGTAGTAGTTACGCACTGAGATTGATGTAACCGACTTAATCCCTTTCTCTGCCCTTGTTTGTCCCCTCTATGTTTAGCCCCTTGTGGGCAATAAAGAAATTAGAAACGTTAGCACACCAGGCGAAATACTTAGCGCTATTTCGCCTGTCGTTCAAATTCCGCCGAGGTCGACTCAGACTTTTATCCTTTCGGGTCGATAAATTAATTACCAGTTGCGAACTGAAGTCGGTCTAATCGACTGGCACCCCTCCCCTAAAATGTCGGGCCTTGTGCCTCAAGTAGATAAATTTTTTCCATCATTAAATGCTGAAGTACAAAGTCAAAATTTGTTTTGCTATTTCGAAATCATAAATCCCGAATGTCAGTTATTTCTGTTGTTTTTATTCCGTTGCTAATGAATAGAGGTGGATAATGTATTGCAAACAAAGCATTTAGTTTCTTTTAGTTATTTTCTTCGGGTAGTCAGATTTGAAGCAATGGTATATATTGCCTTTTAGCAAGACGGCACAAAATACACACTTTCGTTTGTTTTAGGTAGTATAGAGTAAACAGTTAATACATAACTCGTGGCTTTTGAATTATTATATAATACCGCTTGTATCCTATGTAGCTTTTTTTTAAAAACATAATAACTATGGCTAAGTTTTACATACTTTTGTAATCCATAGTAAGCTGAATGCTATTGATAATTTTATTTATGAGTCTCTTAGATGCGGAAAATGTATCCACAGCTTCTCCAATGGGATAAAACTGTCAGCCAGATATCTTTTCAAGTTCTAGCATTTCTAAAATTTGTAAATATAGATAATAATTCCTTTCCTTCCCCATGAAGCAACAATCAACGAGAGATCTCCACTTAGCTCAGTTACAACTGCTGGAGCATTACATCTAGTTATTCGAATGTTTTCATGCTATCGATATTCAGAATGGATAGGAAATGGCACTCCATATGCAGTGCTATCGATCATCGCGAACGTAAAACTCGAATAACTGGATCTCACTATGAGCTACTTAGCAATGATTATCATCAATAACTCTCACAGAGAGTAACGTTTGTGTTTATTTTCTATAGCTGTATACATTATATGCAGACATGTATGCTTTTATGGTATTTAGTTTTATTTCCAGATTTCTTACCGATGGAGAAATAGGCTGTTTCTAAACTAGATCCAAGGGTTCTTCACTGGAATTTCTACACCAAGATAGTAGTTGTACAGGTTTACTGAAATGTGTAGAAGTATGTGGAGTCACTACATATAAAAATCTGCATGTTTTGTTTTATGCAAGTACATTAGCATTTATAGATGTCAACACTTACGCATACTTTTATGCTAAATTTTTGGAAGGCTTTACATAACTTGGCATTTACATTAATGGCTTGTAAATAGTTTTCCAATTAGCTTTAGTTTCTGGTTTTAAGAACGCGGATTTCTCAAGATTGCTGCTCAGACAGTTTACTATATTTCCTGGTGCCCCAGTAATAACGAGTGCACATCTGAACTAGTGAGCAAGGAGCAGCAAATGTAAAACATACGTATATGTTTATGACTGTATGTGTACATAACTGTAGCTCTGTTAAACAGGCTTGTTGGCGTTTACTTAAGGATCAATGATGTGAATATAATTCGGTAAATAACATTTCCACATATTGCATTCCGAATGCAATCAGTGAACTAAAGACCAGGGAATATGTTTGCAACTTTATGAACGAGAACTGGATTAGATATTGAAGGGTTCACAAAATGAAACTTTCAACACCATCTCCATGACACTACCTCTCATAGTTCACAGGCT
Organism: Octopus sinensis; assembly: GCF_006345805.1. NCBI lineage: Eukaryota > Metazoa > Mollusca > Cephalopoda > Octopoda > Octopodidae > Octopus > Octopus sinensis. Next base: position 63,873,245 of record NC_042998.1, on the reverse strand, counting down.
GAGTAACTGTCTCAATGTTTTTAGTTAGTGCTAATGACTTGTTGAATTAAATATAGGTCCACCTTCATATAAATTCTCTTCTTGTCTCGGTGATATGTACTTATTCATCATTCGACCGCTCGTTTGGAATGTTAGACAACACATACTGAATACGACCCAATGTATGTAAACACACACACACACAAACACACATACGAACATGTATACCTAGACACTCACGCATATCTTTATACATGCCTGCACACACATATGTATATACATATACACATACATACATGCATACAAACAGAGACACAAACTCACACATTTGCACATGTGTGTATGTGTACAGTCAGACGTATAAAACTCCCCAAAATTAGTTTTATCGATTACTCTCCTAGCTACAACCTTTAGAATTAATATTCTTAGTGTATCTTGACGGCCATATCATATGTAATAGATTATACCCCCCACACACAAACACACAAAGTTTATATATATATATGTAAGTATATATGTATATATATATATATATATATATATAATATATATATATATATGTGTGTGTGTGTGTACATATATATTATATATATCTATATACATCAATATAGTGCATATGTATATATATATATATATATGCGTGCCCATACATGTATATATATGCATGTACATATATATTCATGTATATGTTTGCGTGTGCCTGTGTATGCATGCATACATATTATAGACGCACCTCACGGCGGAGCACACTGCCACTCAACTCATGTTGACTGAACAAACATAATTACCTGTCATTTGACTTTTGTGTTATTGATGCCAGTGAATCTGCAATGGGGATCTGCAGAAAAAAAACTGTGAGGCATTTGCATGCTACAGGAGAACCAGAGTCGAAAAAGAACGTACAACATATAAATGAAACCCAAAGCATATCAAGAACAAAAATAAAAGAGAGAGAGAGAGAGAGAGAGAGAGAGAGAGAGAGAGAGAGAGAGAGAGGGAAGATAGTTGAGGTGTATGTGCAAAGCTTGTAAAATACGTTCGGAGCAATTTAGAATCCATTTTGAATTTGAATGGTACCGAGTCAACGACAAATCAAAATTGAAAGACGGTTAGAATGGTAAGAAAATGTAAATATAGAAAGTAAAATAAATATAAGGCATAATTCAAGAGGAAATGGGGAAAATAATAATAACAACAACGATGAGGATGATGATGATGATGATGATGATGATGGTGATGATGATGATGATGAGAAGAGAAAGAAAATGAAAAAAATAGAAGAAAAGGAAAGAAGAAATTTATTCACGAAGAAATGAAAAATATTCAGAGTATGAGGAATGACAGCGAGAGAAAATGTTTTTCAGTGAATAATACTCACTTACCAAACATGGAGAATACATATATTTGCATATAAGAATATTGATGCGGTCGATATTTAAATATAGTATTTTGATGTACAGACGTATATATATATATATATATATATATATATATATATATGCATACACACACACACACGTGTTTGTGCATGTGTGATATACATGTGTATGTGTGCGAATGTGTATCGGCAGAGCTTCTTTCCAAGAAGAATACCTGCTTGTATGGTTCCAAATTTTCTCTTATTTCTGTTCTAACCCACTGATGTTAACTTTGTCTTTTATTCTTCCTGGGTTTCATAAAAATCAAAGTAGCAGTTCTAAGGATTCAGCTGAGCGGAAATGAAATATGGTCGCATCATACTCTCTGCTATATGTTATTGAGTATATTCTAAGTTCAAATACTGACGTGCCATACATATGTAATATAATTATTCTCACACCCTGTTAGCACCACTGCATGGCACCCCGCATGCCTTAACTATATCCATTCCGTGATTGGGCACTGGTTTCTTTTCTTCTATTAGAGCAGTGCTCCGCAACCATTTTTCACACGTGGTACACTTATACTTTTTTTTATATTCGGCGATACACCTGAACTAAAAATATTACCAAAAGTAATAGGGAAAGAAATTATATTCAGGTTACACTGCTGCACACCTAGCATCGTTTCGTAGCACACCAGTGTGCCGCAGCATACCCGTTGCGGCGCATTGTATATGAGTGCCTTCTGCAGTCAGTTTCAGCAGCCTCAGATTCCTTACAATACGGTGATTGCTGTAAGGAATGTCACTCGAGTGATGGCCATACAAACACCCTTACACGCAAATACCCTTACACGCAAACACCCTTACACGCAAATACCCTTACACGCAAACACCCTTACATGCAAACACACACACGCACAAATACGTAAATACACATATAGAGACAACCATAAATACATATATACTCACAGATGATGATGAAGATGCTGATGATGATGAGGAGGAGGAGAGAGGGCAGGGGAATGTCACTGCCTAACTATTCTCTTTAATATGGGGACAATGCTTGTAGTTCTAACATTCATTTGCACTGATGTGGCAAATATGGGAACCTCTTGCAGCAGGTGTTCAGAAGGCTTAGCTGCCATGCAGACACATGCCTTCAGTCCATCATGATTGCGTATTTTGCCATTTTCGTCTATGATCTGCCATTATGTGTAACATGTAATATAGACGTTGATTGAGACGTTAAAAACCCAGCGTTGTCTAAATTTAGTCAAAAATCTCGCACAGCACTAATCACAGTCTCCAAATAGCTTATAAATTTAACCAAGAAAAGAAGAACTTGTCTATATCATTACATGCAAAAATAGTTGCAAGTGTTTGGTCAGAGTTTACCTTCGGGAAAAATATTTACACAAAGACATGTGCACACGCACATAAACATATAATTACCTAGCTACCAATACGCGCATATACACACACACTCTCTCTCGCTCTCACAGAGAGAGTGTGTGTGTATATGTGCGTATTGGTAGCTAGGTAATATATGTAAGTATATATACATATATATATATATGTATATATATATATATATATATATATGTATATATATATATTGATATATGTATATATATATATATATATATATGTGTGTGTGTGTGTGTGTGTGTATATATACATATATATATATATATATATATATATTTATATATATATATATATATATGAACATACATGTGTGTGTGTTTGCGGTTGAATATTTCATTAAAATATGCATCACCAGGAACTATTTTGTTATATCCTGTTCAATACAGCATTATTACCCCATTGGATAGCAGTCCTAGGGTGTGTCTCCAGTGCAAGTAACGTCATGCCTCCAAATATCTTTGAACAGGGACTGAGGCTCGGTTCATAAGATGATGTGAAGCTCTTGAACATTGTGGTCAGACTCAGGTTGGAGAGGTTTGCTGCTAGAACCTCATATTTTTGCAGTGGGATTCGGCTGCTTGTTATACTTCCGTAAAGCGTCCGAGGTAGTTGTCGAAGGATTTCTATGATTCAGCAGCCCCATTTCTGATCATCTAATCCCTAAGTATCTGCGAAACACACACCCACACACACACACACACACACACCCACACACACATACATATACATACAAACATACAGACACAAAATCTCTTACGCTTTTCTTTCATGGGAATGCAGTCATGCTGAGGTACCACCGCGAATTTGTAACACTTGGTTTCTTCATATCATCACATTTGCATACGTTTCTTTGCTGGTTGTTGGCTTATTTGATGTATGAGAATGTTTTACACATCTACTCCCTTCTATAATTTTTGCCAGGACGTTGACTGACAAGAGACGTGTTCAATTCTTTGTTCAATTCTTTGTTTGAAACTTCTATCTTGACAATGTGTACGTTTCTTGTGTAGGTTTCTTAAAAACTTTCAGCAAAGCGTTGAAGACCTGTAGACCTTAGAACCTTAAATTATTGTAATATCTGGTCCTCACTTAGAGGACGTAAACTGTGGTTTGGTACTATGCAGTTGCTTCCTTTGTAGCATTTGTATTACTTTTCATACCAAAATCAGGTACTAGCTCCTCCAAGATTTACCGCATGTACACAAATGCACAGGTTTGTGTGTCACATAGCTAGCTAGAGGTGCTGGCCAGTTGGATCTAATCAACTAAAGCATTCGTCCTAATTTTTCTGGACTGCCATGTTAGCTTCGCGATAACTATTAATAACCAGTACTGCTGCCGTAGTCGGCTTTAGAGAAATTTATAAATAATAATATTTCTATTTTTGAAAACTAGTGGTTGTATTCCACTGAATATATATTAATAAACTTTCGAACAGACAGGCAACAGCAACCCCTGCTGGGTTCGGTTACTCCACATGATAAGGAGTAAATACCCCGAAACTAGTCTGTGGATGTTGAACCAGCATGGGGAAGCTGGGGACCGCCCCTGTTTGAAGGTTGTAATGGAAACAGGTTTGTTCGTAACATAGCCTGCTAGAGGTGATGGCCTGTTGAAGCTACTCAACGACAGCAGTCGTCCTATTTTCCTGGAGTGCCTTGTTAGCTTGCGATAAATATTAATATATATATAACAAAGTTACTTAATTCCATACGAGTAGAAATATAGGAAGAATAGATGTTCGGAATGCACTGAGAATAGTTAAAATATATATATTAATAAAATGTATAATAATATATTAAAAATTATTTTCACTATTGTCAGTGTATTTTGTACTTCTATTTTGATACACCCCCATATATATATATACATATATATGAGAGAGAGAGAGAGCGAGAGAGAGAGAGAGATTTGTTGGCACGAAATATGATATAAGTATTTAGCAGTCTTGTTTAAATTTTTGATTTTGGTTTGTATTTACATATTTTTACAATAGTTTGATTTTTGCTCATGTATATTTGCAATTTATTTTCCATATTTATCTTGTGATGACTAAACTTATATAACGAGCAAACAAATTAATTTCTAAACTTCTTTACATAATCGAATAAGCTAAACATAAATAACACAACAAGCCAACATAATATAATTAAGCTTCGTTAACCAGATAAGATTAAATACGTTATATTTGTTTTAAATTTATTTACTATTGCTGATAGTCGTAGTAATTAAGAAGTTTTATTCGTAATATATTATCGGATTACTTTCTTCATAACGCAGCGATTATGCTTATTTACTTTTTGTTCTTTTTCATCTCTTATATAACTTTCTTAAAAATCAAATATTTCGCTTAAAATATATCATGCATTAATTGCTTTTGCTTGTTTGTGAAACTATCACGAGATTCAGTGGTCAAACGAATGTTATTGTGTAAATCAATGCTCTTTCTAAATCATACGAAATTATAAACACTAACAAAGACAGCTATCGCTGTAAATCAAATATTTTTTTTGTTAACATGTAAGATTTTAAATTAATTAGTCCAATATACCTGTGTTTAGAATCGGGTTAATTTGTTTCGTTTTAGTTACTTATTTAAATCTGCATTCGATTGAATGGTTGTACGAGGTGGTATCAAAAAAAAATTTCCGGACTAGTTATGTTTAATAAAAAGTAACTTTTTACCGCAGTTTTAACATCAACTCATTCGAAATAACCGGTTTGTCCAGCAATACACCGATTCGAGCGTTCTTGCCAGTTTTGAAATCCGGCCTGGAAGATATTTTCTGTACACGAGTCGAGTATCTTCTACGGTTCCATCTGGATCACAAGAACGATTTTAAAACGACGACCTACGAGCTGAATTTTCATTTTGGGGAAGAGATGGATGTCGGCAGCTGTTTAACCTGGTGAACACGGCGGGTGCGAAGAGGATACCATGCTGTTTTTGTGGAAAAGCTCACGAATGAGGATAACGCAATGACAGAGTACATTTTCATCGGGAAGAATTCCACAGATCCGGTAGCATCCACGGAATGGTCCTCACCCAAACATTTAAAACGTTATTGATTATTGTCCAACGATCCTCGTGCACAAGCTGATCCTCATGCATGTTCCTCATGCACCACTAAGCTTGGTAGTGATGGTGACGGCGGGGCGGGGGCGGTGGTGGTGGTGGTTGTGGTGGTGAAGCAGATAATGATGTTGATGGCAATCTTTATTCTACTTGAACTCCGTCAACCACTGCAGATATGTTCCCTTCCGATTTAATTTCCCGATGTCACGTTCTGAGCTGGATTTGAACTCAGAAAGGATTCGATTTTGAATAGTTCCTAGATTCGGAAATACTCTGCCCTAGATTAGTATATTGTTTTTTTCAGAAAGGTGATAGTCCAACTCGTCACAAAGACTAATGGCATAATGAGTCTAAAAAGATTGCAAATCATTTTTCACCAAAGTTTCAGGGTTAATCTGTCGTTAATTTTGTAAGTACCCACTCTGAATATAAATATTTTGTAAAGATCCACTCTGAATATAATTTTACCAATAATGTGGATATGAAATTTAAACATTCGAAATAGGCACAGGAGTGGCTATGTGGTAAGTAGCTTGCTTACCAACCAGGCGGTTCCAGGTTCAGTCCCACTGCGTGGCACATTCTTGGGCAAGTGTCGACTTCTACTATAGCCTCGGGCCAACCAAAACCTTGTGAGTGGATTTGGTAGAGCTAAACCGAACGAAGCTCACCGTCTATATATATATATATATATATATATATATATACATATATCATATATGTGTCTATGTTTGTCCCCTTCCCACCATCGCTTGACAACCGATGCTGGTGTTTTTACGCCCCCATAAATTAGCGGTTTGGCAAAAGTGGTGGTGGTGGTAAAATACGTACTAGGCTTACAAAGAATAAGTCCTGGGGTCGATTTGTTCAACTACAGACGGTGCTCCAGCATGGACGCAGTTAAATGAATGTAACAAATAAAAGAAAAAATGAGTAACATTTATGAGTAACATTTATGTGGCGAACTGGCGGAGCTATTAGGGCATCAGATAGAATATTTTTGCCCAGAGGGATAAAGTTTTCATTTCATGAATAAGACACCGGATATGTACTGGGATTGAGTGTTCTAGATCTTACTTTCTCTTGCTCAGAATCGGCCACTTTGAGCGAGGAGACAGATCATCGGCATCACTCTGAATTTTCCTTTCTCGTCAAAAGAAGACCATTTGAACTAAAGGAAGGGTAGTAAATTCTTCTGACAGAAATAAACTCGTATGATATTGGAACCATCAAATATACGCTCCAATATGCAATAACTCGGGGAATGGAAACATAAAGAAAAAGCAAATATTATCTAAAATACCCTTTATTCCTAAATTGTGCTTGTAAATCCAACCAATAACTTTAATAGGAAAAAAAACTGTGAATAAGATTAAAAGATTCACAGAGTGTTTTATCCAAGCTATTCTGCAGACTCATACATATTAACTGATGCTCCGAATGTTTCGCCATGAGAAATCTACAGCAGGTTATATAACTATTTCAAATTCAATCAAATATATTGATATGGAAACAATTGCTACCAGAGTCTGCAATGCGACAGTTCGGTTGTTGAAATATATGTTTCTTATAATAATTCTGCAATTATACATTCGGATTAAAATTCAAAATTATAATTAGCCGTATTCAAAGAGAAATATACAAATGGAAGTGCATACAAAAGTCAGATGACAATTAATTATATTTCATTGCTTCACCGCTTCTTCCTATCAGCTGACACAATATATACAAACTGGGGAACATGCCAGTAATTCTCGTGAAATTGTTTAAAACAAAATAATAATAAAGATTGTTTCTAATTTTCGTACAAGGTCCTCAAATTTAGTAGAAGGGAATCAGTGGGCTCGGCCTGTCCGCCGACTTAAAAACAAGCAATAGTTACATTCGTTTCAGGTTTTGACGCAAGGCCAGCAATTTCGACGAGGGTGTAAGCCGATTAGATCAACCCCTGTGTTCAACTGATTGTCATTAATCTATACCGATATAAAGGTCTTCCAAATAAACAAGCGCTGTGCTAGACACACAAAAAGGGATAAATTCATGAAAGGAATGAAAATTAAAATAGATTGTATTTCTATATGAATAATATATAGTCTAATGACTAATTCGTCTTTTGTGCTGTGTCACTGGTAATAATAATTTATTTTTTATTACCCTATTTACTATGTTTAAATATTCCTCGTTAAATTTGCTCGTAAATTTTTTACCGGAATCCTCTCTGTCACCGGGTATGATTTGCGTCTGCGCACTGGTTTGAAAAGTTTGGGTATACAAATCGTTAGATTTGCATGTGCTTCTAACGGTCTGTACAGCTAGGATTACGAAGGCTCCCTACTGATGATTCTTGCCTTGGCAGATAAATTCTGTTTGTTTGCTAAAAATAGATGAAACCGTCGGTCTAGGATATAGCTGAAATGGTAAACGTTTTTAATTTTCATTCATTTCATGAATTTATCCCTTTTTGTGTGTCTAGCACAGCGCTTCTTTATTTGGAAGCCATTTATTGTATTTCTATATGAATAATATATAGTCTAATGACTAGTTCGTCTTTTGTGCTGGGTCACTGGTAATAATAATTTATTTTTTATTACCCTATTTACTATATTTATATACAAATATATATATATATATATGTATATATATATATACTCACACACACATGCATATATATATATATTTATATGTGTGTGAGTGTGTGTGTGTGTGTGTGTGTGTGTGTTAGCCTCACCTTTTCCCCTATAATAATAATAATAATAATAATTGTGTACAGTGCTCAGGTGCACTACAACTCATCTATGAAGCATGCAATCTTAGAAACACCAGTTGTTGCCTACTAAAAAAGATGGGATTTCATAACCCCGATCCTAGGAAGCGATGGTAGCCATTAGTATAATTATACATTTCGCAGACCAAATTAGTTTGGAAGTATTATCGATGTGATGAAAAATGGGAAATTATCAAAAAAAAAAACAGAAAGAAACAGTGGGAATATAGAATTCTAATGAGGAACGAAAGACCCTCTTAAATAAAAGTTTGACAGCTAATTAGTATGAACAGTACAAAAAAGATTCATGGCGATCTTTGACATACTTAAATAGATACGATCTACATCAATGTCCTTCAAGGAAAATGTTTTGAAAAAATTGATTAGCTACTTATCTGTCTATAAAATAGACACATTCTATAACATCTTTTATAAGAAGATCTAAACAGAAGGAAAATACGAATATACAAAAGAAGTATAGATAGCGGTACAAGCAAAAAAAAAAAATGAATTCTCTCTAGCAATAAGACACTAATGAGAAAAAAGTAGAAGCAGATATGTACACTTATAAAATAACTAAACAACAATATAAGAAAATGACCGAAGTGAAACAAATCTCTAAATCAAGTGACCCGCGCTAAATTTGTGGTAAGAAATAAAGAAGAGAATTATAATACCTAATACAAAGCTAAACGTCAGCAGCCGCTTGTTAGGTATCAATACCCTAGGTGTTTCAAATAATATGTTTCCGTTACAATCAGAACTAGAAGGAAATTCAATTTTGAAGTCTAGACAAAGACTAGACGCAGGAACAAGGCTAACAATGGCTGCATGTAGAATACACCCTTCAACGGTCGACGCAGAGATATTATTTGTAAGATAATTACGAGAAGATAACGGACTTTCTGCAACTATAAGCTAATTATAAAATATCTTCTGTAATACCGCAGAGACATCTAGCCAACAAAGTATGATTGAAACTAATACAAACACATACAAAAATGAACCAAAACATTATTGTTTTTATTCTTCAAGGAACCCCAAATGTAAAACACAGCTGTGAAGACTATGCTTTAAAAAGTAATTATTGAAGCAATGAAACAAAGTGTAAAAGGAAATTTAAAAATTAAATGTTGACAGAAAAATCTGCAACATATTCTATATATAAAAATACTTAAAAATATAGATACACATAATTCTGAATCAACAGCGTCTGTAGAGTTGCGTGCTGAAGATATTTGTTTGAGATACAAACCTACAAAACTTAATGATTGCTATGAGGAACTGCAAAAGATTCATACTTAACCAACCGAAATATTAACAGACATTATGCGAATGTCGCGAAAAAAAATGTAATCATTATTTCTAGGTGCCTAGTCTAAGGCATAACATATTGTGAGCTTTCAGAGACAGGAATTCGTATCAGTACAAGGAAAATAACTACATAGAAGTGAGATTAGAAACATGAAAAATAAATGAGCATAATTTAATAGAGTGATAACGTGAACGTAATCTGAAATATATCAGCTCACTCTGGCATAGTCATTAACATAAGTCTCTCAGGTATCAACGTAGACCGCTTATCAGGAAACCAAACAGGTCAGCATTGGCAAAGCATTACTAACGGTAACGAATATATATATATATATATATATATATATATATATATGTGTGTGTGTGTGTGTGTGTATGTATGTATGTATGTATGTATGTATGTATATGTATATATAAACAAAGGGCTTCTTTCAGTTTCCGTCAACCAAATCGACTCACAAGTCTTTGGTCGGCCTGAGGCTATAGCAGAAGACACGTGCATAATGTTCTACGCAGTGGGACTGAAAATGGAACCATATGGTTGGTAAGCAATCTTGTTTCCACACAGCCACTCCTGCACCTATATATATATATATATATATATATATATATATATATATATATATAGTAGTTAGTTAATTCGAGAAAGTTAAGTCCGCGTTAGGGCTTATATAATCCAAGGTATTCCACTGGTTCATTCTGTATCATATAATGGTAAAGTCATTTGTTTTGGATTATTGGGATTATTAAAATACATGACAAAAGGAGGAAAATGGAGAATAAATTGATGGAAATACTGATTTTTTGGGAGGTTGTAGAAAGATGACGTTTTTCTTTTAAAAACATTAAAATAAATTGGAGGTTGTAAGCTCAAAAAAGTTAACACAAAAATCGTAAGAAGAACCTACGTATATGTTTCTGTCAAGCCAACCAGCAGATATGAGTTTCCAGGCATGTTGCTTGATGTCAAGAAAATTGCCACATACGTACCATTTTATGGTTGGAATTCTTCAGGGTTCGGAAAGAGCTAATTCCATATAGGTAACCATTATAACATCTTTCTACAACATGCAAACAAATCAGTAATTCCATCCATTTCTTCTCCATTTTCTTCGCTATATATATATATATATATATATATATATATATATAAAGGAAATCTGTGTAGAGAAAGATTAACAACATGGTGACGTTGAAAATAAAAACATGCTATAAATATACGAGCTTTGGAAACAAACAGATTAAAATAAATGGAACGGCTTACGCATCCTAAACCTGAGGTATATTTGCATAATTTTGGAGGTAGTCATGTGTTGGTTTCCAAATTTCCGCACATTTCGTGGCAGGGAATAAGGAAACAACTGGCATTTATTTTATTAACCCCGAATGAATGAAAGGAAAGAAATTGGCGTTGGCAGAATTTGAACATAAAGACGGAATGTCACTAAGCATTTTTCTCGGCGCTGTAACGATTCTGCTAGCTCGCTGCGTCACAAGGTAAGCAACCTAGGAGGAGAGTTAAGTTGATTACATCTGACCCGGTACTCAACTCTCACTTATTTTGTCGAACTCGGAAAGATGAGACGCAAATACGACCTCGTTAGAATTTAAACTCATTAAGTAAAGATGGACGAAATACCGCTAAGCATTTTTGGGCAGGTAACCATCCTTCCAGCTCGCTGTCTTTAGTGATGTCATTATTAGCAAAGAGTATATACTCCGTAGATTATATTTGAATTTAATAGAAACTCTATTACTAAGCAAAGCACCGTGGCTAGCGCATTGAACACCCATAATAATATGTAATACATGTAATATATATATAAGATTGTTTATATTATAAGACTGCTGAAATAAAGAAACAGATACAGAATGGAGGATCTTTGAAAATTTTATGATACTGCCGCGGACATTGTTTCTGGTTGTCTGGTGTTATCAAATACTGAATTATATCTTCTACAGTCATTAGAAAGCAACTGCTTATCTACACCAGAAAATAAGCAAAATTATATAATCAAAACAACTGAAAACTGGATGTACATCAGACAAACATGCCACTGACCACAATTACGTCACCATCACATGGGATATACACATCTATTCTAACAGATAATAACCAAACACATGTAACATCATTATAAAAGAGACAAATGAGAAGGTGTAATCTTATCGACATCGCAATACGTTCTCGACATAGAACATCTATGAAAACCATAGAGAAGAGTGAAATAATACTAGCGTTCACAGAAGCTCTGAGATTAAAGGAGAAAAGAAAGAAAAGTTCAAAACACGTAGGCCGGATGTCATTAATAATTATGAAGTCCAGAAGATTGCACTGCCTGGAACAACTTACTACGGAGAGTAAGACAATCAAGTTATGTCTACTTTACAACACTTCGGTTATATTGATTGGAATCGGCCGTAAACACAGAACGTACAAAAATCACTTTATTCCATCGAGGAAACGCAATTTGACGTCGGTGGTATTTAAATTCAGAACGTTACCAGCCGGGACAAAAAGTCGCGAAGAGTTCTTTCCTACTCCTTAATGATTCTCTCAATCCATAACAAAAATAAATATATTTTCTAACAAACACAAAAAATCTGAAATCTGAATGATTAGCTCGACCCCAGTAGCTTGCTAGTCAAATAAAGTCAAAAGCTCAGTTTACTTTAGTGGTATTTGAACTCAGAATGCAAAGTGCATTCTGAATAAAAGATACAATTTATTTTTCCAACACCACCGATTCCACCAACCCCACAGAATACAGAGACATTGATATTGTCAGAGAATAAGGACGTTTGTATCTTCTATGACCTAAATAATCTAATGTGTTCTCCCCAAGAAGAGCAAAATACATGCTCATGAGCAAGACTACATTTGAGAATACTTCTGAAATGCAAAATGGAAAAAGTTATCAGTCAGGTACTTCTAAATGCAAGCGCTACAATATTAGTATTAAATATTGCCACATTGAAGAAATTAAGTGTTCAGTAATCAGTGCTGAAATATATTACCAGGGAGGAGCATACTTGATGGTTCTACATTGTCTGTGATGCTAGCTATCGTTACGTGTTTATTTAGTACTTATTTAATTATTAATTTCATCTTTCTTCTCGATGTCATTTCGTCAGTTTTGCTAACTTAACTTACCAATGATCCGTAACTCCTCAACGTCTTAGAGTCTAGTAGTCAGTAACAAATTATTATTATTGTTATTATTATTATTTTTATTATTATTATTATTATTATTATTATTATTATTATTATTTTTATTATTATTATTATTATTATTATTATTATTATTATTATTATTATTATGGAGTGAGGGAACAGTGCATGCCATCAAAGTGAAACTGGTGTAAAATATACGAAGCCCAGTATACCCATCATGACTACCAGTCTGATAAGGGTACACTAGGCACATGCTTCGCAACCATTTGTGCGCGACATGGTGATCTCATATCAAGAGAAACAGCGCATGACCTTGCAGGTGGGGCCCTGTTAGAATTATCTTTTGGTCGAGTAACCCATTCCGCTCAAAAGGTCCCTGAATAAGGATTGTTTAAGGATGTAGAACGAAACACTCATGTTTCCAAAAGTGAATCATTAAAATCCCAAAGAATCCCACTCAATGCATGGCTATGTTGCTCCCCCACTACTTCGGTTTGTGATCATCATCCACTAAGAGACATGGTCAACTGGTTAAGATCAAACAACTGACAAGCAAATCTGTGATATTGAGCAGAATATTTGATCTAGCCCATCTTTTATACAAAGATAAAACAATGAACATGAGAGAACTTCCAATTAGTTAAGATCAGAAGCCACGAGAGCCACCGCCTGATACTGCATCAGGGCATTTTTTAGACATATATCATCTCGAAAGAGTCCAGAAGCTGGCTATCCGCATGGTTCTTGGTCTCAAGCATTTGTCTTATGAAGAAAGGATGAAGACGCTCGACCTTTATTCTCTAGAAAAACGACGACGCCGTGGTGATCTCATTCTTGCTCACAACATTATAAGCGGAGAGTGTAACCTCTCGAAAGAGCTGTTCTTCACTCCTGCTCCAGAGCGTCGGCTGCGGAATCACTCCGAAAATCTCTATCTGCGACGATTTCATCTCAATCAAAGGAGAGGGGCTTTCTCCGTCCGGGTTGCGGATCCTTGGAATAAGCTGCCGGACGAGATAGTGAAGATGCCAACGACCGCTCGGTTCAAAGTCTCTCTTGACCAGAAATAGCCTGAACTCTTTGCATGATCACCCTGTACATAACTCCATGTCCCCCTACATAGTCTTGCTTTTTGCTTTTTGAGCCAAAAAATTAACTTAACTAAACTTATTATTATTATTATTATTATTATTATTATTATGGCTGTTTTTGTCATTATTATTACCCTGTTGGTACTTCAATTCATTGATCTCGTAAAGGTGAAGGACAACTGCGTGGCACGTTGGGCAAGTGTATTCTATTATAGCCTCGCGTCGACTAAAGCCTTGAGAGGGGATTAGGCAGACGGAAACAGAAAGAAGCCCGTCGTATATATGTATATGTATATATATATATATATGTGTGCGTATGTGTGTGTGTGTGTGTGTGCCTGTGTTTGTTCCCCCAACGTTGCTTAGCAACCGATGCTGGTGTGTTTACGTCCCCGTTACCTAGCGGTTCGGCAAAAGGAACCGATAGAATAAGTACTAGGCTTACAAAGAATAAGTCCTGGGGCCGATTTGTTCGATTAAAGGCGGTGCCCCAGCATGGCTACAGTCAAATTACTGAAACAAGTAAAAGAGTAAAAGAGCAATATATGATGACATTTTTGTCTAGTTCGACAATCACTATCTCACTTCCCGTAACTTTCAGCCTTATATAGCAGTGTATGAGTTGCGTCGAGTACGCTAATTCAAGAGAAACGTGATGCTTTATACCATCAGCGTGGTAGTTGGTTAGGGTTTCAGTAGTATTTGTTTCAATCCGATTTTGTCCTTCATTTCACATTCACTAAAGATATTCCTACAACTGCAGTAGAGGTTTAAAATAAGACATCACATCACTAAAATTATTGTCTATAAGCTGTTAATGAAGAATGGGTACCTACCCTTAAAATTTCATTATACGATTCCAACATTAGTCTCACACTAAACATCATACGCAATTTTGTAATTAATTTCTGCAGACTCTGACTTTTGACGCAGAATATATTGACTAAAATCTAATGCTATATGAAATAGAACGTTGGCTTTTAGTCTTTATTCTAGAAATATTTTAGACTTTTTGCATTTATTTTTAAATATAAATAAAGAAGAAGAAACCGAAATTCTGTTATGAGGGGAAAAGTTCCATTGTGCCAAATATTAAATTGTGTCCTTGCTTATGGCAATATCCATTCCATGAAAATGGGTGGTTTCAGTCAAATGTGAAAAAGTAATTTTCTTCCCCTTTTTCCTTTAATATAAATTGTGTTTCATTCAGCAAAAAAATGTTGTACAAGAACATATAAACATGGGTGAGTTTTTGCGTGCGGTGTGTGTGTGTGTGTGAGAGAGAGAGAGACAGAGATAAAGAGAGAGAGAGAGAGAGAGAGAGAGAGAGTGTGTGTGTGTGTGTGTGTGTGTGTGTGTGTGTGTGTGTGTGTGTGTGTGTGTGTGTGTGTGATTCATTCGAAGAGCAGTGTCAATCTCCTCTCTGGACGAGTAAAAATTATTCTAATCATTCTGATTTCTGATTTACAGCTTTGAAAGAAGTTTTGAATTATTTAGCAATAGTGTGATGCATCTCGTGAGGAAGAACTGAAAATATTTTATTTGTTTGTCGGTTTCTATGATTATTATTATTATTATTACTATTATTATTATTATTGAGTGGATGTATATAGACGCAAGAGTGGGTGTGTGGTAAGTAGCTTGCTTACCAACACATGATTCCGGGTTCAGTCTCACTGCCTGGCACCTTGGTCAAGTGTCTTCTACTATAGCGTCGGTCCGACCAAAGCCTTGTGAGTGGATTTGGTAGACGGAAACTAAAAGAAACCCGTCGTATATATATAAAAATATTATATATATATATATATATAATATATATAATATATATATTATATATATATATATATATAATATATATATATATATATATATATATATATATATATAATGTATGTATACATATATATATATATATCAAACTAAAATTATTGAACAAACAAATGCAAGGTCATCCGCATATCATTTCATAATTCGAACATTTAATCATAGAATATACATATAAACATCCCGCAAGATAGAACATAATTCGTAAGCATATAATAATAATAAGATGCGAGAAAAAATATTTCTTCATCAAAGTTTAGAGTTAATAGGAAAGCAAACAACATTGTGCGGGCTTGGTAGGTGATGCTGTCTATCTTTATATTTATATATTTTTTCCCCTGACGAAGGAGGTATTATCTGGATGCACCCTAGTGCTTTAAACATAATACACCCCTGAAATGGCCATAGGGATAAGTAAATATGGTTCCCTTCTTAACTATACGGCTTCTTTTACCTGAATAATTATTTAATAAGATTTCTAAACGATGAACTTTTATTTTATTTACATGATATATATTATATATTTTTTATATGCTCCTATATGTATATATATATATATATTTTACATATTTTTATATACCTATATATTTTTATATATTACTTATATTATATTTTTACTTTCTACGTCTTTTTAAAAATGTATTTTTTCTGAATCGCTAAAATATTAACTCTAAACTTTGATGAAGAAAATTTTTTTGTCGCACCTAATTATTATTATATGCTTGTCTGCTTATACAGATGAATTATGTTCCATCTTGCAGGATGTTTATATGTATATTCTATGATTAAATGTTCGAATTATGAAATGATATGCGGATGACCTTGCATTTGTTTGTTCAATAAGTTTAGTTTGATATTTTTGTCTCTTTCAATAGAGCACTTCTATAGCAGTCCTATTAATCATTTTGTTCCTGACAAGAAACAATCACTGTATTATTGATATTGATATATATATATATGTCTGTTTGTCCCCGCAACATCGCTTCTCAACCGATGCTGGTGTGTTTACGACCGCGTAAATTAGCGGTTCGGCAAAAGTGGCTGATACAATAAGTCCTAGAGTCGATTTGCTCGACGAAAGGCTGTGCTCCAGCATGGCCGCAGTGAAATGATTGAAACAAGTAAAATATTAAAATAGTATTATTATTATTATTATTTAGGCGGCGAGCTGGTAGGATTGTTAACACGCCGGGCAAAATGCTTAGAGGAATTTCGTCTGTCCTAACGTTCTGAGTTCTAATTTCGCCGAGGTCGACTTTACTTCATTTCAAGTCGATAAAATAAGCACCAGTGAAACAATGATGTCGATGTAAACGACACATACATTTTCCCCCAAACAGTTGCCCTTCTGGAAAAATTGAAACCATTATTATTATTATTATTATTATTAATATTATTATTATTATATTTTCATTATTATTATAGCGTTTATCCTATAGCTGCCGCATTATGCATCATATGGAACACATATGTGAATCAGCTACTAAGAAATAGGTATTAATTCTCGTGGTGCGTTTGGTTGGCACCCGTATTTTCTAGAGCTTTTACCATAAGGTCAACCACATATAAGTGTTAGAGCTACGAATTAACCAATTGTATGCGCTGTTGGATTTAAGCGATTTCACTCAGTGACTATATAGTTATAAGTGCTTTTTCATGTTCTTCTTAAAATAACATTTCAAGTTCCTTACTGCGGCCACGCTCATCATTGTAAATTAGAAACATCATGCACACATTTTAAGGGCATGGAAATTTGCTCCCTTTTCGATTTATAAAATGCCAACACTGCAATGCATCATTTTATGTGTTGTTTTATCATTTTAGTTTGTTGAATATGTTAGGAAACGTAACGATTTAAATAAAAAATACAAACGCATACTTGATAAACGGTAGTTGGGACTAAATTTAGTAGGAATTTCGTCGATAAATACACAGCGTTGACAATCACGGAGTGGGTTATGGATAAACGTAACGTATTTTAGACGACGGTGAATATATGTGTGAGTGTATGTATTTGTTTATTATGTGATCGACGAAGCTATTGGATGTTGTTATACATCGTTGGTCTCAATGCATTTTGCATCGTTTTGCCTTTTGAATGACGCCACAACACGAGCAGGTCAACGCTATGTATTTATCGACGAAATTCCTACCCTTGATTGGAGGGCTAGTCCGTCGCCGGGTTACCCATTTACAGTTGAGTGGCCCGGAGTAAAGTGGAATGGAGTGTTTTGTTCATAAACATAGCGCGCGAACTATATATATATATATATATATATATATATATATATATATATATATATATATATATATATATATATTCAATAATTAAGGGTTTAGCAAAGAGTTGCTTAACCACATACCCAAAAATTTTTAAATAGCAGCCAAAAAGCCATTATTTCTTTTCGCTACAAAATATGACTCCACAGACAACCCTCTCTGTAAATCACACAGGTAAAAAAACAGAAGGAAAATGAAATCAAACAGTCTTCGTTAATTATGGACGCGTTTCTGGATTAGAGTTATAAAACTCATTTCCTTATCAACATAATATTCCTATAGTTATAAATTAAAAAATGCTAGAAAACTTACCCTTTGCATTTCTGACCAAGCGACATCAAAACACTACACAAGGTAGTTAGCATATCCGAATTTACATAGACGAATGAAATTCATATTTGCCACCAATTCCTACACCATGTGGGTCACAAGACAGTACTATAATATATATATATATATATATATATATAATATATATATATATAATATATATATATGTATACATATATATATATATATATATATATATATATATATATATATATATATATTATATATATATATATATCTAATAATTTTTAAATAAATAGGGTGAAAAATTGAATATTAATTTTAATGTTTTAATTGAATAGAACTATATGCATGTTCAATCTTATGTGGACTTCTTGTGTATAGTTCTGCAAATTATATTTTGCTATGACGGCCATACTGATGAATTGCAGACATTGAAGTATGTATTACTTAAGTGGTAACAATGAAACCGGGTATGTGATTAATCTTTATATTTTGTATCTTTTCATTTGTCTTGCTCGCTTACGTTCTGGCGTTTGTTGAATTTTCTTGAGAACAATCTTTTCTTAGTGGTCAGACCATATGGGATCCACATCTAGCATACTGGATGTCCACTTAGTGTTCATCCCTCATATGTGATATATATATATATATATATATATATATTGATAACATTTATCCGTTACGTTTTTGAGAAAAAACCCTTCATTCCACTATATAAAAATATATAAACTCAGGTGTCGAAACCATAATGATATCCGTGGGACAGCTGATGATGAAGATATGTTAGATTGTTGGTATGGCTGTTGTTGTATATGTGGAATAGTATATAATGCATTATTTTGATATATATATACAGTGAGAAAGAGAGGGGAGAGAGATAGAAAGCGAGAGAGAGAGAGAGACATAGAGAGAGAAACAGAGAAAAGAAAGAAAGAAAGAACATACGAAATAAAAGTTCGGAAAGTATGCAAAAAGATTATAAGTGCAGTTAGGGGCAGGTTGGAATGCGTTCCTTTAAAGTAGTTAATAATGGACGAGCAGGGTGTGTGCAAGTATAAAGAGTATCTATGAAAAACGGTATTTATAGTGTATGTGTGTAGGGATTTGGATGTGTGTATATATATATATATATATATATATATATATATATATATACATACGTATGTATGTATTCACGCCTGTAAGAATGTGCACACACACACACATGTATGTATGTATATATATGTATGTATGCATGTATATTATATATAAGAATTAGAACGGCGATATGAATATGAGTCGCACATATTTGACATAAAATTTGCGCTGCATGACATTATAATCACTCTGAGTTGTCTTTTCTTGTTCTTGTGGAAAACGCTAGGGCGCACCATGTTTTCCTTTCTCACTGAGTTAGCGTTGTTTCCCTTTCTTTTAGTGTATCACCAATTGCATTCATGACTTTATAAACCACAAGTCATACTCTATAATTAACGACTTTTATGTTCTCTGAATAAGCGTCAGCAGCGCATGAAATCCACTCCAAGTCAGACACTGACATGCACATCTCTCTCCGCAATCGATTATTGTCCAAGAGTTGTACGATAGACACATTTCAGGATAAATTACGCAGTTGCGCAGAGTTATTAATTTACTCTTCTCACTAAAATTTTACCCACGCACATCAACTTCCAGAGCGTCTATAGAGCTATGATCCTCACATTGGATATAGTGAATTGTCTTAGTCAATTAGTCCCACCTATGTAGTTAATCTAACGGGATATCTATTTGTAACAAAACCATCCCAGTACATATCGTTCTGTTTCTGATCTATATATAACACAAGACACTTCTATAAATAGCCCAAACCTTAGGACGTAGTGATCTCTTGGGTATTTATTAGATATCATATTAAAAGTAGATATGAATAATGATTGTTAACAAACGATAATTAATCTCTACAAAACAAAATTACATTCATTGTTAATAGGGTAAACTGTTGTGGTTACAATATTCTTTCATAGTTTGTTAATGGGCAATTAATTATTGTCTATATTGATTAACTTTAATATAATGGTTGTAAAGTTATTAGATATTTCCTATAAAGTTATAACTTACATAGTTTAATTTAATGACACTTAAGCCAACACCACCATCAGTCAATCAATCAGTGTGTGTGTGTTTATATGTGTGCATATCTACATGTATACGTCTACGTATGTTTATGCATATCTGTGTAAGTGAAGGTGTATGTGTGTGTACATTTATATTTACTATGTAATTAGACAATAGATGAATTAAACGAACCTCGGAAACAAATGAAGAGCAGGAGTATTTATTGTCACAGCTAGCAATTCACATTACGTTATCCCATGCTCGCATTTCCGTTCATAACCCACCATACGAATTTCTTTTTTCTTGTAACGTTTGAAAACTATTTAATACGTAAGTTTCAGAGTACCATTTCAGGATTGGTATTGATGTAATTAACTAATCATTGCGTCCTGAAATTGCGTTCATTGCCCTAAAAATTGGATCAAATAAATATGTGCGTCACTATGTACGTGTTTTTGTGTTTGGTTGTCGTAGATGCTAGGTTTTGCATAAATACTGTTCGTTCATAAACCGCATTATAGACAAAATGATATCGCTAATGAAGTCTCTACTCCACTACTTGCTAATGCATTTAAATTCAAACGTTTTATGTATCATGTTTTCTGGAAAGGATTTATCTTGATATCTATGATATATTCATTCATCACCCGTTTGCTTTATATAAGTCACATATATAATTTCACCAGACAAATATCTTCCTCTCACAAGCAACAAATTCTACTCTTTAATGCGAATATATAAGATCTGTCAATTCGTATTACAGATAAAATTTTAAACTTTAAACTTGCTAACATTCTACTACATGCTGATTTTCTATGAGAGCAGCCAAAATAATGAAGTTTAGTAATCCAATTCGTGATTTAACTTGATTCAAAATAACTGTTAATACAAGTTCGTCTTACAACTTATTCATCTGTAATAGGAATGTCACGTTTTTACTGTATAATCAGTGCCTAGAAAACGATGCTATGGGCTGGTTTTACTACTCAGGTGATAGATATTCTTACTAGATATTTTAATTAGAATGATTGAAGTGACGCTAAAAGGAATAATAAAATTCAAGATGTCTAGTAAAATCAGTTGGATAAGTTTTTTATGAAATACGCCTTTAAAATACATTTCAGTACACCATTACATCATGACATTTGAATATGATAGAAACGGCACAAATTTACCCTCGGTGGTCAAAAACCTTGCCGAATTCCATTTTTAGTTCCCCTTGCAGATTATAATAGAATATGTTTATTACTTTATTGACCCAGGTTACCAGTGACTGTATTTTATATAGGTTAGAAGGAAAGTTGTAACTCAGCCCTAAGTTATATACACTACAGTTACATGAAGAGCTTCCACTTTTTCTCTGAAAATTAGGTAATGTATCTATGATGAAATTTATTTAAGTTCATAACCTTACGATTTTGCTCCCCAATTTCGTCATCTTGGGCATCTACCTATTGTTGTGAATGATGTGGTCCAATATTTTATTGTCGTGCATTATTGTACTATTTCTTCTGACGTTTATCTGTGTTGACATTTGATATAAATTCTACAACTAGATATCCTTTAATGACCAAAGCATAAGAAAGCTGGATATTGCTTGTAGCCATATTGATATCTATTTTCAGAGATTTATCGACAATGTTTACAAACCACGAGAAGTCAACATGCTTAGCAGCACTTGCGTTGCGAATAATGTTTTCATTTGTGGTCTGGTATCGAATGAGGTACGGGTAAGATACATTAATCGATAATATAAGCATCTGAACACCCAACAGTAATTGTCTTCGTTTGATAGAAATTTCCTCTCTTTTACTCTTTTACTTGTTTCAGTAATTTGACTATAGCCATGCTGGAGCACTGACTTTTGTCGAGGAAATCGACCCCAGGGTTTATTCTTTAAGCGTAGTACTTATTCTATCGGTCTCTTTTGTCGAATCGCCGAATTACGCGGACGTAAACACACCAGCATCGATTGTCAAGCGATGTTGGTGGAGCAACAAACAGACACACAAACACATACTTATACATATGCATATATACGACGGGCTTCTTTCAGTTTCCGTCTGCCAAATCCCCTCACAAGGCCTTGATCGGCCGGAGGCTATAGTAGAAGACACTTGCCCAAGGTGCCATGAAGTGGGACTGAACCCGGAACCATGTTGCTGGGAAGCAAGCTTCTTACCACGTAGCCACTCCTGCGCCTGCAAATAATAAATTTGCTTTCGCTATCTCTTTCAGTATCAAAACATTTATCCTAGGGATATCAACACTAGCAATGTGCGTGGAAGACACAATAGGAACAACGGCAACAATCATTACCAAGAACAGCGCTTCTTACTGTTGTTGTCGTTGTTGTTGTTGTTGTTGTCGTTGTTGTTGTTGCTGTCGCTGTTGTTGTTGTCGTTGTTGTTGTTGTTGCTGTTGTTGCTGTTGTTGCCGTTGTTGCTATTGCTGTCACTGCTGTTGTCGTTGTTGTTGTTGTCGTTGGTGTTGTTTCATTGTTGTTTTGTTGTTGTTGCTGTTGTCTGTCGTTGTTGTTGCAGTTGTTACTGTCGCTGTCCTTGTTGTTGTCGTTGTTGTTGCTGTTGTTGTGGTTGTTGTCGTTGTTGTTGTTGTTGTTCTTATTGACGTTATCGTTGTTGTTGTTCTTGTTTTTGTCGTCGTTGTTGTTGCTGTTGTTGTCGTCATCGTCGTTGTTGTTGTTGTTGTTATATATTGTTATATTGAAACATATATTTGTATGTGGAATATCCTTCTTTTTTGGATATTTTGGGGTTATTTTGTTGGTTGAGTCGTTTCCTTTTTCTTATAGGTATATTTTTTCGTCTTTTAATTTGCATTACTTTTCCTATTTTAAAAGAATTGTAAAAGAAACCAAGCATCGTTTCAATTTTTCTTTTCCATGTTCTTTAATTGACTTTTTAATTTTAGGAGACTATATATGTATGTGTGTGTGTGCGTGTGTGTGTGTGTTTGTGTGTGTGTGTAGGCAAATGGCCTAGTGATTAGAAAAGCAGACTCGCGGGTTCGAATCTTAGATCGAGCGATGTCTTTGTTTATGAGCGAAACACCTAAGCTCCCTGCGGCTCCGGCAGAAGGTAATGGCGAACTTCTGCTGATATTTTCGCCACAACTTTCTCTCCTCTTTTCTCCTGCATCTTGCAGCTCACCTGCGAGGGACCGGCATCCCGTCCAAGTGGGGAACCTATACGCCAAGGAAACCGGGAAACCGGCCCTATGAGCCCTATGAGTCAAGGCATGGTTTGAGAAGGAAGAAACAACAACAAACAACACACACACACCACACACACACACACACACACACACATATATATATATATATATATATATATATATATATATTCAACAAGAATGAATATTCGTCTCTTCTAATAGAAACAAAAGGATTTATAAGACTGCAAAAAACGTGCTCAAATATAAATGAGGCGAAGGGTGGGTGGAAAGTAAAAAGGCATTAGAAATTGCTTATAAAATTCTTAGTATCACTGAAATTGTAGCGAAAACATTTTTTAAGAAGACAACAGTAATGGGAATTGATTAATTTGTTATTGTCTAATCTCTTATTTCTTGTTTTGTAGCCGGTCGCTTGACTGTTCAGGACGGAACTAAGATAGTAGCACGCCATGAAGTGTGGAATACTATTGTTTTAGTTCAGAGATTGTGGTGTACTGAAATAGGTAATCTTGCAACACTACGTCCGAAGAAAATAAAAAGTTCTCATGCAAATCTGATGAATACGGTCTCTGGTGAACAATGCAAGAAGTGACAACAGTGCAGGAAATGTTTAATCGCAGCCTGCAAAAATCAACAGGTCAAGCATTTTCAAGCAACTCCTAAAAGTGGACGAACAAGAAACACATTACGTACGATGTTGCATAAAGAATTGAATATTCGTCCGTGGAAATCTCATTACGTGCAGGAACTAAAACCTGAAGACTGTGACCACAATCAGAAAACCACTACTTTTAAAAACAAACATTGCAAAGCGTTTAGAGTGGAGTAAAAACCTGTAGAATTGGTCCCTAGAGCAGAGGGAAAATGTTATTTTCTCAGATGAGTCATCCTTTACCTTATTTCCGACAACCGATTATACATGTGGAGACAGCCAAAAGATGCATTTGACCCAGACTACCTTCTTCCAACTGTTGAAAATGGAGGAGGATCTGTGATGATTTGGGTGGCTATATCTTGGAAATCCGCCGACCCAATGGTTTCCCTTTATAGCAGAATTAATACTCAAGACTATTTAAGTATTTTATCTTATCTGTTTCCAGAGGGAAACGGAATCTTTCAGGATGATAATGCACCAATTCACACAGCTAAAGTTGTTACAGAATGGCACGAGTAACATTCTAGTAAAGATGAACATCGTTTCTGGCCACTACAGTCCCAAGACCTCAATATTATTGAACATTTATGGGGCATTCTAGAAAAAACATGTAAGGATTCGGTATCCTCCACCATCATCATTACAAGAACCGGAAACTGTTTCAGCTGAAGAATAGACAAAGATTCCTTTGGAAACAATTCAAACTCTGTACGAGATTATATCTCGAAGAATTCAAGCTGTAATTACAACAAAAAGCGGTCCTACCCAATATTAAAATAAAATTGTTTGAAATTTTAAGGTGTTTCCATTATTTTGTCCAACCCTTGTATGTATTTCTATATATGTATATATATATATATATATATATATGTGTGTGTGTGTGTGTGTGTATGTGTGTATGTGTGTGTGTATGTATGTATATATATATATGAATATATACATATATATATGTATATAAGTATATATATATGTATATATATATATGTATATGTATATATATATATATATTTATATATATATATATATTTATATATATATATAATATATATATATATATATATATATATATATATATATAATATATATATACCCATATTAAATACAATGAGACAAGAAAACCAAGGTTGTGTGGAGTTTTAAGATCCTCTATAAGGAGAATTTTAATCCTACAGCTGTTACTGGGATATTAGGGATATCCCTTCATCAGAGACGACGTGAGGAGGTCAATTAGAAATAATGGAATTTAATATAAGGAGCTATTTTGGAAAAGGATGGAGAAAAAATAAAAATATATGTAGGATGTTATACTTGCAGTTCCACTGTCCAAGGAAATGGTATGTAGAGTTTGGGTAAATGCTTTATGTAAATTTCGAAATGAGTTCGTATTTTGCCATTACAAATGGAATATGTAGAGTCATAGATTCCATGCGTTCTTCATTCAAAGGAGACTTGTGAAGTGAATCACATTTTGAGAATTCTTTTTTCCAACCTTTTCCAAAATAACTCCTTGTATTAAACTCTACTATTTTCCCGTATTTAAACTCTTCACCTCGTCTCTGATGAAGGGGTATCGTGAATATCCCAGAAACAGGTATAAGACTAACTTTCTCCTTATAAACATACTGAAATTTCTACCCAGCCATAGCTTTGTTGTCTCATTTTATTTAGCATATATAGGCGCATATATGACCTGCATTAGACTCTTCACTCGTACCATTATCGTACCGAGAGTTTAACTGCATAGCCTTACCATCTACCTTGGGTTTTCTACATAACAATACCCCTCCCTCTCTCTCTGTCTCTCTCTCTCACACACACACATATATATAGTTTTCCTCTATATTCCCTATCTCCCCCTTTTCCATAATATTTCCTCAATTCAAACTCTCATTTTTACCTCTATTTAACCATCTCATATCGTCTCTGATGAAGGAATATCCATAATATCCCAGAAACAGGTGTAAGAATATATCTATATCTCTTTCCTTATAAATGTCCAGAAAACTCTTCTCAGCCTTGGCCTTCTTATCTTATTTTGTCTAATGCACACATACACACACGCACACACACACACACACACACACACCACACACACACACCACACACACACACACACATATATATATATATATATATTTTTATATATATATATATATATATATATATATCTGTGTGAGTGTGCGTGGGTATGTTTTTCTTCAGGTTTATTTCAAGATTTCTTGCCAATAAAGAAAGAGCCTTGGATCTAACCTAGATCCAAGGCTACTTCATTGTAATTTCAACAACACCAACTGGATATTTTTGTATATATGTATATATGTATGTACAGAGATTGATTCCGTGTTTCAAATTCTATACCGAAACATTCGGCCATGACGTGCCTACAGAATTGCACTTTCTTTATTGTACTCTGCATTGTCTTCGAACTCAGAAATCCTGATCTTTCAGCGAACTTTTTTAACCAGACGGCTATGCGTATACTCTATAATTAAGTCTTTAAAATTTTAAACGTGGATATGATAATGCATAAATCATTTCAGTTCTCATATTACATTATAATGATCTGTTAAAGAAAATGTTCAAACCTAATTACAATTCTGTTTATTTCTTAAATATGTTTCTCTTATATGAGTGCTATGTTTTGTTTTATTTACATTTCTTCTATGCTTTTAAATTTCAGTAATAACCTTATTTGATATCAATCAAAACCAATATATTAACAAAAGGTTATAATTATAATGAATATAGAAATGAATGATTAATTTCTTACACAAAATTATACATACATAAATAATTGCAATAAATTTGCTTTTTAATAATATATTAGCTAGTTATGAAATTATAATGATAATAATTTATCATTTCGAAAGAATTGACTGAAAAATTGTAAATAAAAAAGAATACAAATTTGTAAAGCAATGATTTAAGAATTCTAGACAAAATGCTATCAAAGACGTATCCATTGTATTATATGAGTTTGGTTAAATGAAATGACATGATCAACTGAAAGTCATTAGCTACAGCAAATTCCAGAATTAATCTTTATGATTTTATAGCTTTATTTCTCTGCTTTTACTAAAAGTATAGTTAACAATGTGTGTTTTTACCCCCATATAGTTTTATCCACATACATAGACACAAACATATATATATTTACAAACATACAAATACGCACAGACACAAACACACACACATATCTATCTATCTATCTATCTATCTATCTATCTATCTATCTATCTATCTATCTATCTATCTATCTATCTCTCTCTCTCTATATATATATATGCATAAATGCATAAGCATGCATACACACACACACGCATTTATCAAATTGTATACAGTATAATTGATGTAGGATTGTTAAATGGATTTTGAGTTTCTTTAGAAAATTGAGAGACTGTAAACTGGAAATGAACGAGCAGAAACAAAAGAATAACTGCACCAATAACTTACAGTACTGTCATATTTTACTGTTTCAGTTATAAAACACCTTTCAAAAAGAAAGTAGGAAAACGATCTTACATCATATACACATAAACATTTTGGGATATGACTAAACTAAGGCATGTAGTGTTGCATGACACTGTTTGATTTGCAGTTCTCTTATTTTATCATTAAGGAATATGCATCTTAATCTTTAAATTGTGTCTGTTAGGCTTCACAATAGGTATAACATCCTGGTTATAGCATTTCTCCAGATTCTTTTACCTTTTTTTTATATGTTTCAGTCATTTTGACTGCGGCCATGCAGGAGCACCGCCTTTAGTCGAACAACTCGACACCAAGACATATTCTTTGTGAGCCTAGTACTTATTCTAACAGCTTTTGCCGAAACGCTAAGTTATGTGGACGTAAATAGCGCAACACCGATTGACAAGTGATGGTGGGGACACTCCCACCCAATGTACATATACATATATATACATATATATGCATATAAATATATATATATATATATATATGTATATATATATATATATATATATATATATATATATATATATATATATATATATATATATATATATATATATATTCCAGATCACATGCCCGGTAATTTCAGAGAAAGCAGGACTTATCCCTTGGGTGCGTTCACATAATTGTTTCGCTAATCCAATAACAACAATGCAAAATATGTAGCCCTTAACGGTTTTTGTGCATTTACAAAGAATACCGAACTGTGTTACACAAGATCTTGTTTTTAGGAATTCCCAATAAGTTATGAATACCCAAATTCTAAAGGTAGTTATGTAAGGACATGGGATTAGTGTACCCAACAGTAAGAATTCAAATAACCTATCCGCGAAAAGGGCTTTAGTGCGTTCCCAGAGTATATAGAACATAGGAGGAAATACTAATAAGTCATGTATACTAAAATCTTGAAGCATGTTATGTAATAACAGACTAAGCAAATATGAGATAATAGCAATTCAAAGTAAATAACTTTGAAAAGAACTTTTGTGTGTTCCCAGAGAATATTAGCCGAAATAAATGGATCTACGGATAAATTGCGAAACTAACTCCAAGAAATAAATATACAGAATTTCATTTTTAGCAAATGATTGAAGAAAATGAATTATTTTCCTTGGCTATATATAAGGATACCTTCCAAGGGCTCTATTATCGACTTTTTTCAACAATCCGAGTATAGCATGAGGTTTCCAGACATGAGTTGTATTCACGTGTCACGTTTCATCAAAATCGATAAAACGATGTAGGATTTAGGTAACAACCCCACAAGCAAACTCAGAGACAGAATTTCCCATATACATATATAAATACACTCAAACACCCATACATACATATATATATATACATATATATATCTATATGCGATGGCCTTCTTTCAGTTTTTGTCTTGTCTACCAAATCCACTTTCAGGGCTATGCAGTTTGGGAAGCAAGTTTCTTGCCACAAAGCCACACATGCGCCTATAGATGTTTGTTTTTTGCAGAAACGTCCTCTATACGGAAGTATTCTTTAATGTACTTGAACAAATTGCGAACCGATTCTACGGCCTCAGATCCCCCTCATTTTACTCGTTATGTCATTATCCACGAAGGAACACAAATACATAATTATATTGTTTCTCTTAAACTTATCTAGACTGTATATATGACACAAACTATTAAAATGTTTACTGCTTTCTTAGGGTTGTATATAAATCGTACAAAAAGCAATTATTCTTTTCGAAACTTACTTTTGTGACATTGGGAAAAATATTCTGGCGATTCCCTATTTTCAAGAACATTTATTTTAGAGTTGCTGCTGACTTTATGAGAGATATTTCTTCTCGGAATTGCCAGACATTTCAACATCTTGTAACAAGTTACTCCAACTTTCACCAGCTTTCTAGATTTTTCAAATCATATTAATATAGATACAATAATCTTACGTTCGTTATTCAGTTTTAGTTATATATAATATATATATATATATATATATATATATATAATATATATATATTAGAATGTTTGGAGATGATGTACAGGTATTTTATATTAGAAGAAATGAGGTACTCAGAAATTCGGATGGTTTTATATTTACAGATATTTTTTTGTATATTACATGTTTTTATACATCATATATCATATATCATATATGAGCGCTTTCGCCCATTCTAGTGGGGTTTTCCAAATTGAACTAAGTTCTTGTGGAAAAATTTGACCATTTTATAGTGTTATTGAGTGTGTAGTGGTGGGGGGATATAAGATAGTACAAGAAGGTGATGAATGGGGAGAAAGTGAGAGAGAGAGAGCATGTGTGTGCGTGTGCGTATGTATGCGTGTGTGTGTTTTTGTATCTGAAAGAAGCGTTAAAGAAAAAGAAGGAGAGGAAGAAAAGCGAGAGAAAGAAAAAAAATGTTTTACAAGGTTCTTTTGTAGATGGTCAGGATGTTTACTCCAATGAGGCTCTAAGATCTTGGAGAAAACATTTGAACATTTATTGAGTGTGTAGTGGTGGGGAGGGATATAAGATAGTACAAGAGGGTGATGAATGGGGAGAAAGTGAGAGAGAGAGAGAGCAAGTGTGTGCGTGTGCGTATGTATGCGTGTGTGTGTGTTTGTATCTGAAAGAAGCGTTAAAGAAAAAGAAGGAGAGGAAGAAAAGCGAGAGAAAGAAAAAAAATGTTTTACAAGGTTCTTTTGTAGATGGTCAGGATGTTTACTCCAATGAGGCTCTAAGATCTTGGAGAAAACATTTGAACATTTATTGAGTGTGTAGTGGTGGGGAGGGATATAAGATAGTACAAGAGGGTGATGAATGGGGAGAAAGTGAGAGAGAGCATGTGTGTGTACGTGTGTGTATATATGTGTGTGTCTGTGTATCTGAAAGAAGTGTTAAAGAAAAAGAAGGAAAGGAAGAAAAGAGAGAGAAAGAAGACCATAAACTGTCTGTAAGACTTTCCCTTTATAAATGTTCTGAAATCTTTCACAGCCTTGGATTTTTTATCTCATTCTGTTAATATCTATATATATATATATATATATATATATATATATATATACATATGTGTGTGCGTGTGTGTTTGTGGGGGTTGGGGTTAGAACAGTAAACTGTGTAAGATACGAAATATGCTGCAAGAATCTCTTGAACATTACTCGTGAATGGAAAAAACTTACACTTGCTCAAAAACAATTGCTTCGTCCCATTGATTTTCGCTTCCTGTACATTCAAAAATACTGTAGTGAAAACCCACTCCAATGTGCTCCGTGATGATCTTGATAGTTTATATCAATAACCCCAATCAAGCAGAGCACAGAATAAATGTGATCGAGAATAATATTTGGGGAATGATACATATGAAGTTTGTCTCATAGAGTGATTGTTTTTTTTTTGTTGTATCTTATGCGAATGAATAAATGCAAATTCTTTCATGTTTTCATGGGGAATAGATACATTTGAAAACCATCATCATTTAGCTCAAAAAAGTACAATTTGTAGAGAAATAATAGGTCAAACTCCAAACAATATCTTACCAAAAGTCAGTTATAACATAATAATAATTGGTGTGCTTCATGATATTACTGCTCGATGAAAACCATTTACGGAAGAAAAATTATTAGGTAAGAAATAAATTAATAAATCTCTATGGTAACAGAAAAATTGCAATATTGTCTCTATGAGCAGGTTTTTGCAACTCTATAAAACTAATAACATTGCAATTTATTGAGAACCTTATTTGGAGATTTTTTTATTATCATTTTATCAATTATCTCTCTGAAGAAGTGCGTTGAGAAACCATTGTCCATTGAGAGGATTGTATATGCCAACAGACAGGTCAGGAGGTGTAGACTCGTTTTCCACAGGAGAATATTCAACACTTTCGTAGTTTCTGAGCATATTCGCATCAGGAACACTGCAGCGTTCATCTTTAGAATTAATTCTTAGCCTCTGTTGATACACAAATTAAATAATCCCCTACGGTTTCTATCCGTGCAAAGTTTTGTATCAGTTTGACACGATATTCAAACTCTGCAGTAACACATGTAAAGTAATTTGCCATTCTTGATAATGATATTCCTCACCAGACTTTCACATATATACGCCCGCACATACATACACGAACTACATTAACTGGCCCCCGACTTGTGCAGCTATGCAGTGCCTTTGAAAACACTGCGTTCTCTAGACGCCCCTTGCAAATCTATCCGCATCATTTTCTATACATAGGACGCATAAAAGGAATGTGTTCTCCGAAACACTTTTCGAACTGTTATGCAGCTAATAAACATATTCAGTACATATAAATCTTTCGCATATTAGTGTTGATCTCCTTCGCACCATTCTGGACTCATATATACATATACTTATATGTATGTATATACATCTATATAAATAGATGGATGCTTGCATTCAAATATCTCTGTATGAATATCTGTGTGCGCGAATGGGTGTATGCGTATATGCATACAAATAGGTTTAGAAGGAGACTTATTACATTATTATAAGTCACCTGTTCATTCAATGTATTTAGGGAGTTAGTAAGTGGCTGACATTTTAAAGATCTTCAACCATTGTTGAACTGTTCTGCTGTTACCGTATGTACACTTACTATGTTCTTGTGAATTCTTATTTAATTCTTTCACTTTTTATGCCGTAGAAAGAATTATAGTTGTTTCTCATTTTAGAGTTGATTTTGTCTTATATACCCTTTTAGTTCCACCTGATAAGGTTTTCATACAAAACTGCTCCTACTGAATATATATATATATATATATATATATATATATATATATATATATATATATATATATATATATAGATATATATATATATATATATATATATATATTATATATATATATATATATGTATATATACATATATATACATACATAATTTAGGCGAATAAATTTGTAATGTTGTTTTGTATCGGTTCACGTTTATATTGTTTTATATCAAATTACATGTTTCTATCAAATTTCCAGTGAAATTTATCAAATTTTCTGAAATATATTTGTCACTATACAAAATGAATGTGTATAAATATAAAAGTATGTCAAAGTACGGCTTTTTTACTGTTCGTGTGTTGCGCTCACAATAAATAAGGTTGTGAAATACTGAAACGGGCGGTTCATACACTTATCCATGTGAGTGTGTGTATGCCTGCCTGGTTTCCGTGTGTGTGAGCGAGAGAGTGAGAGGTGTGACTGAACTTGTTTGCATACATACACACACACACACACATAAACCCACACGCGCACACGCAAAGATATACAAAGTATACGTAAATTTAGAGTGAAGAAACACAGCAGATTAGTGTAGATGATAGAAAACGTGAGAAAATACAGAATAGTACAAATACTGATCAAATTTTGATCGTTGCCAAAGATTCGGACTTAACATGTAAACATAGTCTAAGTCCCATCTTCCTTATTTTTAATAAATGATTTCAAAACGAGAGTCGCAAAATAGATACGACCATAATTATAAATACTCTCTCTTTACTCTTTTACTCTTTTACTCTTTTACTCTTTTACATGTTTCAGTCATTTGACTGCGACCATGCTGGAGCACCGCCTTTAGTCGAGCAAATCGACCCCATGACTTATTCTTTGTAAGCCTAGTACTTATTCCATCGGTCTCTTTTGCCGAACCGATAATTTACGGGGACGTACACACACCAACATCGGTTGTCAAGCGATGTTGGGGGGACAAACACAGACACACAAACATATACACACAAACATACATATATATATATATATATAATATATATATATATATATATATATATATATATATATATATATATATATATATACGACGGGCTACTTTTAGTTTCCATCTACCAAATGCTTTCACAAGGCTTTGGTCGGCTCCAGGCTATAGTAGAACATTTGCCCAAGGTTCCACGCAGTGGGAATGAACCCGAAACCATGTGGTTGGTAAGAAACCTACTTATCATACATCTACTCCTGCGCCTACTGGTTACATATTTTTGTACACGACCAGTGATTTTTGTGAGAAGAGTTGCATTAGAACTGAGAACGTAAAGTGCAGTAAGAAATTCCACTATGTATTTTTGTCCGACTCGCTAACGATTCTAACACCACGCCGCCGATTTAAGTCCCTTGTTTTAGCCATTCTATTAGAAACACAACGCCTGAAATTCAAGTCGAGGGATTAGCCGATTACAGCGACGCCAGTAATCAGCTGTCTAACACGCATCCCTTCCCCTACGTCCAGGTAATCGCATATCAAGGGTTAGAATGACGACTTCTCTTATAGATGGTGGTCGGGAATTGATAGTGATATCGCGCGCAAGCAAGCTTACCACGTTGGTGAGTGAAAAAAAAATTATATACGTTTCTAAAGGCGAGAAATGAAAAAAAAATATATATTTTGAACGTTGATAAGAAAAGATTAAAGGATTTATAAAGATATACTGTAACCCGACTTAAAATAACTGTATTTAAAGAATTAGTCAAAGCAGTGACGACAAAACCAACGAAATACAAAGAAAAATATTAGAATATTTTAACTACTCTTATGTTTGTGAAAAGAGATGGCGAGAGAAAGAGAGCTAACAAGCTTTTAACATTCGTGAGAGAGAACTTTTTCGAATGCTGTAACTTGTTTCAAAATAACTAATTTTAAAACAAAAATGATAGGAGAACGCAAACAAGCCTCCAACAATGATGAAGAAAAAAAAATTGAAATAAAAATAATTCCATGTTTCTAATGTTGATGAGAAAAAAATATCATTATCATAATGATTTTCATCATCATTATTATTTTGATATTATTAGGTACGTTTCCATGCACTCCAAATATATACGAATGCAACTTCCTGTTACATAAGCATACGTGGAAATAAATGTTTGTGCACAAGCCCTCTGACATTTCTGTTTGGAATATTGAAATACTAAAAAAATAAAAAATAAAAATAAGACCTACAATAACATGCACAACTACTCGAGATTAATCCTTTGAAATACAGATTTAATTAAAAAAGCAAAATATTTAAAAAGTATTCGTGTGTATAAAAATGCATGACGTAAATAAATAAAACTGAATGGAAACGCGCATATATTTCAATCGCACGTTAAATTCAATTCATTTTAAAAAAGCGGAAATGGCTATTTGTCATTTCTGCAATCCATCTTCCATTGTTCTATGCTTGGTTGTTAATTGAATAGATGTGTTGCCAGTGAATATATCGTTTATAACCAGTTTCTTTGTATTAATTTCATATATATTTAAGGATATTAAAGAAAAATAACCATAAAACCGGATTTCTCATTCAGCTAAGATATTTAAAAAAAAATTGAATGTGTCAGTTTATTTACGTGTTTGTTGTGCGTTTGTAAAAAAAATGTTTCTGTGTGTATATGTAATTATATATACACGCAGCAACAAAAATATGACAGAAGAGGATCCCCATAAACTGGTTACAATATAATCAAAACTGAAAACATAGTAAAATGAAATACACAGATAAATAAACAAATGGAAGTAAATAATTATATACATTTTTTTAAAATTTTTAATTAAAAAAATTATTTATTATTATTCCTAGTATTGTTGTAATACATACATACAAAGATACAAGCATATGTAATAATAATAATAATGATAATGATAGTAATAATGATAATGATGATGATAATAATAATAATAATAATATAATAATAATAATAATAATAATAATAATAATAATAATAATAATAATAAATGGGTGTAAACACATGAACAAAATAAGAATAAAAAAAACAAAAACAAATTACACGAACGTATATAAACAGAAGATACAAATATTACAGGCATTCCCCCCACACACACACTAACTAAACATAGACGCACATAGAGATATACGCATGCGCAAATGAAGACACATACAATAGAAATGCAAAATGGCTGACGGTTAGTAAGGAGAGACACACAAATAAGAAAGAAGAAAGCAAAGGACCACTGATGCGGTCACAGGAATGTGACGAAAGAACTCTGGCCGAAATAAGATTAAGATTAATGTAATAAATAAATAAAACTGAAGCAAAATAACACCAATTATATAGTGCGTGTGTTTTTATTGGCTAAACTGGCAAAATGACCATTCTGAAATACAACAATATATATACATATATATATATATATATATATATATATAAATATATTCTGCATTTTTTAAATTTATTCATGCCTATATAACAACAGCACAGGGAATAGCGCTTCTAAGGAGGATGTTAATACTTCTTTCAAATTTTGGCCCAAGGCCAATAATTTCTAAGGAAGAGAAAGTCAATTACATCGACCCTAGTGTTTAACTGGCACTTATTTTATCGGTCCTGAAAGGATAAATGGCATAGTCAGCCTCGTTGGATTTGAAACTCAGAACGTAAAGACGGACGAAATATTGCTAAGCATTTCACTCTGCCTACAACCTATTCTGCCAGCTCGTTGCCTAAAGGAATATGTTAATAGTGATGGTATGATAATATTCGAGTTTAATACTATTTAATAATATATATATTTCTTTGTTGCCGACAGGGTGCTAAATATAGAGGGGACAAACAAGAACGGAAAAAGGAATTAAGCCGATTACATCGACCCCAGTGTGTAACTGGTACTTATTTAATTGAACCCGAAGGGATGAAAGGCAATGTCGACCTTGGCAGAATATGAACTCACAACGTAACGGCAGATGAAATACCGCTTAGCATTTTGCCCGGCGTGCTATATTTTATATATACTTTATATATGCAATAAAAAAAAAAACCTACAACCATTAAGGTTTAAAGAAGTTCCTGATTTCAC
Organism: Octopus sinensis; assembly: GCF_006345805.1. Lineage (NCBI taxonomy): Eukaryota > Metazoa > Mollusca > Cephalopoda > Octopoda > Octopodidae > Octopus > Octopus sinensis. The sequence goes on along the minus strand of NC_042998.1, from coordinate 63,836,452 downwards.
TCGTGAAAAATGTGTTATTTTAATGTAAAGTTGAGTGCCAAACTTCGTTCAGCCTACCTGCAATAAATCGCGTATTCTGTTCTGCACAAATGATATATCGAAGACTACATTATATGATGTGGATATATACTTTTAGAAAATAGGATGCCATTTGGGGTAATTTTAGCTCTTATATCTATTATATCGATCAAACCCTTTGTGACCACTTTTGAGAATGAATTGCACAATAGTGGCGTTTTTATCGTGCATTTTCTTTGAAGTAAGCAGCAACTCTCCCAGGAATAGAGACGAAAGTAACAAAGTTGCTAACATGGAAATTTAAAAGGTTCAAGATGTTAAATAAAAGATCCTTAAAATCCATCTTATTTAAAGTGGTTTATTTCATATTTACACAACATTTCTAAGGTCTCATTAAGCACACAGATATGAATTCATATTTTTTAGGGGAAAGCATCCCATATCGGATAGGCGAGAGATCGGAATTTATATTGGTGAAATGGTTAGCCTATTCGTCATGGGAACAGAAAATGCAAGCATTTACCCGCAGTTACCGTTCGACCTTTTCCCATCAGTGTTTTAAAGCCTGTATATGTGTTTTAAAGCCTCTTTATTACTTGTTATATTCTAGATGTAAAAGCGATAAGATGACTAAACCATTAGCACGCCGGACAAAATGTTTCGCGTCATTTCATCCGTCTTTAAGTTCTGAGTTCAAATTCCGCCATGGTCGACTTTGCCAGAATGCATGATATGACTCCCCATTCGTGAATTCTGGATTGCTTGAAAGTATTCGGAATTTCACAGAGTATCATGAATCTAATGAACCTTAGAATGAATGCATGTACCACTGAACTTGTATCGCTGAGGTAAAGCTTAGGCTTGTCAACATCAGGCACGAAAACTTCCAGTGAGGAATTTGTTATCATTGTTAAATTGTATTGTGTGTCATGCCGCAGATTTTGATATGGATAAACAATAAATTTGGATGTGAATTTAGGATTGATGTTATCAAGAGATAAGATTAATCATCTTCGTTTTATGGATAGTCTGAAACTGTATGAGGAAGCTGAATTAACTGATTCAAACGGTGCATTGCTTCAGTGCGGACATTATAATAAATCTTGGACTGGAAAAGTGTTGTGTTGATTCTAAAAACAAAAAAAAGAATGAAAAGTAAAACCATCAAGTGGATCGTGTGAATTTACCTATAGGAGTGGTAATGAAAATAACAACCAAGGAATATTAGAGGTATCAGAAAATATTGGAGGTAGGCAAATTTACTGAAAGCTGAATGGAAAATATTTTCTCTCAGGAGTATTACACATGCTGAAATTCATACTGAAAAATAACTGAATGGACAACTGTTCTCTCGAGAGACATGAAGCGGGATTACCACAAATGGTGAACAGAGGAACTAGTATCTTTGGATGAGAAAACAAAGAAACTACTAAGAATACACGATGGGTTGCACAAAGTGATATTGAGCGGCTATTCTTTACAAGAAGGAAAAGAAGCTGGGATGGATAAGTTGTGAGAATATAATTCAGACAGAGGAAACAATCATTGCCTTTTATATAAAGAATGAGGAGGAAGCATTACTTGTACAAGTACGGAAGACAGGCCTATGACATACAGAATGTAGTCAACAGATGTATTGCAAATTAAGACAGAAACAAAGAAAAAAGACAACTGAAAAGTTAAACAAATGCATGATCAGTTCTTGAAAGAATTACCAAAGAATATAGACCTAGAAACCTGATGGCTGTGATAACAAAAACCGACCTAAAATTTGGTGTGGACAACACAGGAAAAAGCATTGAGAAAACATAAATTTGGCCAATCAACAGAATCTGATAAATACAGAATATATGGTGAAACTGGAGAGACAGTATGGAATATTTTAAGCGAATTGGTTCGGAGAGAATGCGAAACAAGGCATAATAATGTTGCGAGAATGTAGCAAGTTTGGATAGAAATAAGTGGGAAAATGCTATGAGCATGAACCAAGAATGTGGTAGAAAATGAGTAAGACCGAGGGGGACGTTATGATCCAAAGTGGACATAGAATTGAAAATCAGAATCAATCCTGATATTATACCGATAGATGAGATAAAAGAAAATCGTGATTGATCATCGTTTGATATCGCTAATCCAGAAGACAGCAGATTGTCGAAAAAGGAGAAAAACTGATTCGATATGAAACCCTAGTGAGAGAATTCAAAACAAAAACTGTGTTCAATGAAAATACTTTAAATGTTCCAATAATTCTAGGTACCCTAGGTCGAGTGAGAAAAAGATTTAAAATTGGAAATAGGGACGAAAAAGAAAATAGAGTATTTCCACAACCAGCATTACTTGGCATTGCAAGAAATCTTCACGAACTTCTCCAAGACTTGAAAAAAAGTGTATCACCTTGGTTCGTGGGGAGCAAAAGATTGACTCGTTAATCGCATCTCCAAAAATAAGCTGAGTACGTTACATAACAATAATCATTTCTATTATAGGCAGAAGGCCTGAAATTTGAGGTAGGGGCTTAGTCGATTACATCAACCCCAGAACGGAACTGGTATTTATTTTATAGACCCCAGAAAGGAATGAAAGGTAAAGTCGACCTCTGCTGAATGGGAATTCAGAACGTAAAATTAAATGAAATACATATTTATATATATTTTATTCTTTTATTTGTTTCAGTCATTTGACTGCAGCCATGATGGAGCAGGGCCTTTAGTCGAACAAATCGACCCCAGGACTTATTCTTTGTAAGCATGGTGCTTATCCTATCGGGCTCTATTCTGAACCGCTAAGTTATGGGGACGTAAACACACAAGCATCTGTTGTCAAGCGATAATGTGGGGACAGAGACAGGCATTCATATATATATATATATTATATATATATATATATATATATCTATATATATATATATATATATACGACGACGGGCTTGTTTGAGTTTATGTATATATATATACATATCACGGGCTTCTTTCAATTTCTCTCTGCCATATCCAGTCACAATATTTTGGTTAGCCCGAGGTTATAGTAGAAGACACTTGCCCAAGGTGCTCTGCAGTAGAATCTAAACCGGAACAACGTGATTGGGAAGCAAGCTTCTTACCACACAGCTGCTCCTACGCCTGTATATGGGTAGATAGAAGCACACACACACGTATATATATATATATATATATTTGTAGGTATGTATGTATATACACAAACACACACACACGCACATATATATATATATATCTGTTCATAGATAAGTACACACAAACACACACACATACACACACAAACACACACACACGCGCATACACACACACAGACACACACGCTGAGTCACACGCACACGTTCACACATATATATTAAATGAGATAAAACTAATATCTTTAATTCGAAAATGCAAAAAGTACTAAAAGGCTTTTCTTCGAATGAAATGGTAAATAGAACTGTGTAGAACAATTCTGATAGGTATACAGATGAGAGATAAACAACTTTGTAATCCTGGTATGAGAAAATATTTCTCGGTTTAAGCTGGTGATTAACTATATGTGGTATCATGTGGATATGTTGATTAAAGATTCATAAAGATAGCAAAATTAATATTGATAAGCTTAACGCTACACCATTATTGATGTTACGCGTGTATAACATAACAGTAATATATTTGATCTTGTCTTCATCATCCTCATCAGCAGTAGCATCGTTGTTATCGGTGCCCTTCTTCTTCTTCTTCTTTCTTCTTCTTCTTCTTCTTCTTCTTCTTCTTCTTCTTCTTCTTTCTTCTTCTTCTTCTTCTTCTTCATCATCTTCATCTTCTTCATTTTCTTTTTTCTTCATCTTCTTATTTTTTCTTTTCATCTTCTTCTTCTTCGTCTTTTAATACTTCTACTTCTACTACTGCTACTACTACTACTACTAATAATAATAATAATAATAATAATAATAATAATAATAATAAAAAAATAATAATAATAATTATTATTATTAATATTATTATTATTATTATTATTATTCTATGTTTGACTTTTGCTTTATGTCTGTACAAGTCGGCTCCAAGTCTCACCCAGAGACCTCAAGAGACAACAGGTTGGAAATTCTGTGCCATATATTTGGGTTGTTGTTTTTTTTGGGGTTTTTTTTGGTGTTGTACTAGTGAATGTCTAATACATAAAAAAAATAAAAAATAAAAAGAAAAATTTTGTTTTAAACCTTGGGATTACATAGAGAGTATTTTGCGTAGGATATGAGCAGTTCCCATGAGCACTATCTTTTGAATTTCTGCCATTTTGGGGTTTCCTGGTATCTGAGTTAGGTAGCAATCAGTCCCTTTCGCTATCATTCCCAGGGCACCTATGACAACAGGTATTGTTTTAGTCTTCAGGTTCCACATTTTGCTGATTTCTATTTCAAGATCTTTATATTTGCTCAGTTTTTGGTAGGTCTTGACAGAAACGTTTATATCGATTGGGACAGTCATATCAATGAGGAGGCATGTTCTTTGTCTGAAGTCTTTCAATATAATGTCTGGCCTATTTGCATCTATCTTCCTGTCAGTTTGAATGGTGAAGTTCCAGAGGAGTGAGATGTGGTCATTTTCAAGCACAGGAGGTGGATTGTGTTCCCACCAGTTTTTTTCATGGGGCCAATCCAGGTTTTTGCAAATTACCCAGTGAATATATTGTGCAGCTCTATCATGCCTACTGAGGTACTCTGTAGGCGCTAGAAGATTGCATTTGGAGACAACATGGTCAATGGTTTCATTTTGTTGTCGGCATACACGACATGTTGGGCTACTGCCGTTTTTAATATGTTGGCCTGGTAGTTTCTTGTTGGTAGGCATTGATCTTGAGCTGCTATGATAAACCCCTCTGTTTCAGATTTTAAGCCAGAGGCCATTAGCCATTGATGGGTCAGGGTTTTGTCGATATCTGCATTATTCGCTCTCTTTGGGTATTTGCCATAGAGAGGTTTTTCTTGCCATTTATTATTCAGAATAGCTAAGGCCGCAGTTTTGGCACGGGTTTTCATGCGCCTAGCTTTTTCTGTGCTTGTTCCTTGTATATCTATCTCTAATTCCGAAATTGGTTGTATTCGGAATTCACTTAGATATTCCTTGCCTGTTTTGTGACTGAGTATGATACTTTCTTTGTTTTCATGTTTTGAGACAAGTTTTAACATCCAGTCCTCAGAGATTTTCAGGTAGGTGTCTAGGCCAATTGTAGCAATCTTCATTGTTATTGCCAGTTGCAAAAGACCACGGCCTCCTCTTTTCTTGGCAGATAGAGTCGTTCTGTATCTGCCTTAGGGTGGTGCATTCTATGCATTGTCAACAGTTTCCTTATTTTTTCTGTCGAGCTGACATATTTCAGTAATTGACCAGTTAACAATATTGAAACTGTAAGTCACGACTGGTATGGCTAATGCATTGATCGCTTCGATCCTGTTTCTTCTTGCATTCAGCTCTGTCTTGAGTATTGCTCTCACTCTTCGATAGCATTCTCTCTCCTGATCCTTTCCTTCATCTCTGAATGCCTTATTCCGTTCCCTTCAATTACCCCTAGGTACTTGTAGCTCTCCGCTGGGTCTAGTTCTTTTATGACATTCTGTTGGTCAAGGTTAACGTTAGATGTTTCTGTCATTTTTCTGCACATTTATCGAGGCCGAATTGCATTCTGATGTCGTCACTGAATTGTTTGACTATCGCTAGTAAGCCCTTGAGTTGTTGGTCATTTTTTGCAAAAAGCTTTAAATCATACATGTAAACGAGATGATTTATATTTTTATCAAACATTTTATACCCGTACTGCGCGTCATTGAGCAGCTTTGAGAGAGGTATTAAGGATAAACAAAAGAGGAGTGGTGACAGTGAGTCACCCTGGAAAATGCCACATGAAATTTTTACATCACCAGCATTTAGGGATTCATTGTCACAGTTCAGAGTTAGTGTGGTTCTCCATGATCTCATACTTACAGTCAAGAAGTTTCGCAGAGTAGGTGCTATCTTATACATTTCCAGGCATTTCCTAATCCAGCTATGTGGTAGGCTATCAAAAGCCTTTTTATAGTCTATCCAGGCTATTGATAAGTTTTTTGTGTCGTTGTGACAATCTTCTAAGATCATCTTATTGATGAGTAGTTGGTCTTTACAGCCGTAGGATCCACGTTTACATCCTTTCTGTCTTTTCATTAGGGAATATGCTGCTGTCTGTTAAAAAACTATAGGTATATTCCGTCAGGACAGATGTTAGTTGTTTGTACATAGTTGTTAAGCAGGTTATGGGTCTATAGTTTTTTGGTTCATTTGCTTATTATTATTATTATTATTATTATTATTATTATATTATTATTATTATTATGATTATTATTATTATTATTAATATTATTATTATTATTATTATTATATTACTTTTTTTTTCTTCTTTCAATTTGCTTCCATTTCTTGCCGAGTGTCTTCCCGACTCCTAGGCAAAGAAACTCATAGTGTATATTGGTAGGCCATTAAACCAAACTCAGTAGTTCGTTCATTTTTTTTTTTTTTTTAAATTAAAATACATGAGCAGCAACAGTTCTCACATCGACAATGCTCTTCTCAATACGTGTGATGTACCAGTTAAGACAATCTTTTGCACTTCTTGCAGGGATGGTAAGCCAGGGATCATTCTCATATAATTTTCGGTTCCCTTCTTGATCATTCCTAGTGCTCCTACGATCACTGGTATTGTAACCGCCTTGAGATGCCACATTTTCTCAATTTCAATGAGTAGGTCTTTATATTTTCTGAGCTTGTCAAACTCTTTCGCTGAGATATTATGATCACAGGGGATGCTCATGTCGATCAATAAGCAAACTTTATGTTTTGTCTTTCACAACAAAATCTGGTTTATTGGCCTTGATGTTCGGTCTGTATGTACTGGAAAGTCCCACAGAATGGTTACATTTTCTCCTTCAGTTACAGCCTCAGGGTGGTGATTATACCACTTGTCGGCAGTTTTGATATTGTAATGCTGACTTATTAGCCAGTGTAGATATTGGCCAACTCTGTCATGTCTTAATTTATACTCCACTGGTGCTAAGACTTTACATCCAGAGATTAGGTGGTCCACTGTTTCAATCATGTCGTTGCAGAATCGGCATTTTGGGTTTGCTCCATTTTTCATCACATTGGCCTGGTAGTTCCGGGTAATAGGCTTTGGTCTTGAGCAGCCAGGATGAAACCTTCGCTCTCTGCTTTTAGCCCTGAGCTCCGCAGCCACTGATGGGTTTGCTTCTGGTCAACATCAGCTTGTTTGCTGCGGGTCACATATTTGCCGTGCAGAGGTTTCTCCTCCCACCTATCAGCCAATTGCTCGTGCGCTTTTTTCATTGCCATCATTTTCACCTTCTTTGCAACAATAGTTGCCGTACTTCCCTCGGGTTGTTCAGTTTGGGTATCCTGCACGAGATCAATAGCAAATTTTTTGCTTTCCTTGATGATAGAATGAAGCTTCTTTCGTCTCTCGTGATTTTCCACGAGCTTTAGCATCCAGTCATTCGATATTTCGAGATATTTGGCCAGTCCAATTGTGGATGTTTTGTAAGCTAGTTCAAATTGGATCAGGCCTCGACCTCCTTGGGCTCTGGGAAGGTAAAGGCGATCTACGTCTGCCTTTGGGTGGTGCATCCTATTACAACTCAGCAGCTTGCGTATTTTTCTATCTATATTCTTTACTTCACTCATATTCCAGTTCAACACATTGTAGCTATAAGTAACAACTGGAACTGCTAAGGAATTTATAGCTAACACCTTGTTACGTGCATTTAGTTCAGATTTCAGGACTGCACGAACTCTCCTATAACATTCCTTCCTGATTTTCTCTTTCATGCTTGCATGCTGAATACCAGAGCCTTCATTTATCCCTAAATATTGTATGTCTGTTCTTGCTCAAGCTCTCTTATGACTGTGTCAACATCTAACACGACTGAATTGTGGTCTTCACTTTCCCTTTCTGGAAAGTGGCCTTGGCACACTTCTCAAGTCCAAACTTCATCCCGATGTCATCGCTGAATGCTTTCACGGTGCGCAATAGGCCTTCAAGTTCATTATTGTCTTTACCATAAAGTTTGAAGTCATCCATATAAAATAGATTGCTTATCTTTTTATTGGCAATTTTATACCCATACCCTGTTCTGTTTAATTCACTTGTAAGGGGTATTAGGGCTATGCAGAATATTAAAGGTGAAAGTGAGTCACCTTGAAAATTCCACAGTTGATGTTTATATTTTCTGAGGCAAGTACTCCATTAGAGTGGTATAATTGGAGATTCGTATTCCACAACGACATATTGTGCTTCAGGAAGTTTGAAATCACAGGGGAAATTTTAAAGATGTCCAGCGATCTCAAGATCCATGGATTGGTATACTGTCGAAGGCCTTTTTATAGTCAATCCATGCGGTGCTGAGATTTCTGCGCTTGTTGTGACAGTTCTCAAGGATCATACGATTGATTAGCAGTTGATCTTTGCATCCGTAAGAGCCTCGGCGGCACCCTTTTTGTTCAATGGGGAAAATATCGTTCTTCTCCATGAATGCATATGTTTTCTCCGCCAGGATAGATGTTAGGATTTTATACGTGGTGGATAGACATCTTATAGGCCGATAGTTTTTTGGAAGGTTGGTTTCGTTATTCTTTGGGAGTAGGTAAGTAATGCCACTTGCTAACCATTCAGGTGTTTTCTTTGGGTATCTCAAAATTCCATTGAGCAGCTGAACTAGCTTACCGTGTGCACACGGGAGCGATGCGAGCCAGATATTCGGCACCCTATCTTTACCGGGGGATTTCCAATTATGGGCCTTCGTGAGTGCCTTTCTTAGGTCTGCTATTGTGATGTCTTCCCATGCTTGTTGTAAATTTTGGTAGGATCCTTCAGTTTGTATAACCCAGTCTGCATTTATGTTGTACGTCTTCTTGTCACTCCAAATCCTTTCCCAAAAGTTTTGAACTTCTTCCATGGGAGGGGGGCCTTTAACGGTTACTTTCTCCTTCCCTATTTCTCTGTAGAATTTTTTGGCATTGGATGTGAACAGCTTATTTTGCTTGTAAAACTTGTTTCTCTTCTCAAATCTTCGTATTCTTTGGGCTTTTGCTTGGACTTTTTGTTTCAGCGTTTCTTTTATTGATATCAGTTCTTCTCTTGGTGAGGATCCAAATTTTCTCTTCATCTTTCTTCCTGTTCTGGATCTTACATCATTTCCACATATTAGTTCATTTAATATTGATATTTCCCCTCTCATAAATTCAATCTCTTTTTCAATTTTACTTCTCCAGGTTTGATTTCTTCCCAGGTTTTTTTATTATTATTATTATTATTATTATTATTATTATTATTATTATTATTAGTAGTAGTAGTAGTATCATTATTATTATTATTATTTTATTATTATTATTATTATTATTATCATTCTTCTTCTTCTTCTTATTATTATTATTATTATTATTATTATCATTATTCTTCTTCTTCTTATTATTATTATTATCTATCCCTTCTTCTTCGCTGTCATCATTATAATCTTCATTGTCGGTGTTGCGATGGTTATTGCATTTATTAGGGAAGACGACTGTCAATAGTGTAAGAGAATCGGAGAAATAAATTCTACGATTCATACGAAAAAAGACAGAAAACAAGATTGATGGAACTTACGCAGGTATGTTACGTGTGTTTCCCAACAAAACATGGAAACACCCAACGAAAGAAGAGCTTTATAAAAATATCCCTGAGCAATCGTGAATCGGTCAAGACCGGTGGACAAGATATGCCAGTTACCACTATCAAAGCAAAGATAAATTAGTGAGAGAGCTCATTTAGTGAGTCTTGATCTACGGAAAGATCTCATTGGATGACCCAGAATAACGTACATTGCTCAACGCTCAGGTGATGTAGAGTTACAAATAAAAGAACTCTAAAATATCATGGAACAGTAGCAACAGCAATAAGGATAACGATGAATGTAATAACAATAGCAGAACAGAAGCCATTAGAAACAGCAACGTCTCGTTCGTTCTACGAATAGAAAACGCCATTTGATTTATCATGACGCCTAGCGTTCATGTAGAACGTGCCCTTCGGAATATTGAGTATATATAAGGAAAGGTAGTTGAGTGACGTCGAGAATTAAAGTCCTTGTAATGAAACATTTACTGCTCTCCAGCCACAACTGTGCCGGCACTCTCTCCCCATTGAATGTTTGAAGAAAGGAGACAAAATAACTATACCATGGACCCCACCAAAACTAGGACTTTGATGGATAATGGCATGCATTGTGTTGGAAGAAAGCGACAATTTACTTTTTCTAAAGAAAACAGAGCAGAGGAATTTTCACTTTAAGTTAACGCTGTACTACAGTTTTTCATTAATCACTTGATGTAATTTGAAATGTTATCAGACAACTGTATCAGTTCAAGTCTTTATAAAATCCAGAAATGGGGACCATGCCATACACTTTCTTATAATCGATCTATACCCAAGTTAGTAGGTTATTCTTGCAATTGTTCAGGACCATTCTGACTATCAGTAGTTGGTGTTGTGACCCTCGGCTTTTCCTTTTGCATCCCTTCCTGTTCCACTGGCAGTTTGTCATTACTTTCCCGCAAACACATAATTAGATATTATTCCTGTCAGCAACTTCTACATGAGGGGTGGACAGGTGATAGGCTGGTAATTATCCACTGCATTGCATTTGTTGCTATCATTTTAGCAAAGAATTGTTTTACCTGTAGTTAGCCAGTTTGGGATTTGAACCTCGTTGTTGATCATTTTATCCATTTGCGTGACTATTCTTCTGTGTAGTGCTGGGAAATCGTTCAGCCAATATCCTCATACCCCATCCGGACCAGAGCATTTCCAGTTTGGGATCTTGTTTTCTGTTCAGCTACAATTTCAGTCGTTGTTCTTATATTACTGTTTTACTTCATATTTTTCCGACCCTAACTCATTCAACAATCTTGCATCTTTGTTATGCTTTCTTCCATTATCCCAGATGTCACTCCTAAACCTTTTACTTTCTCAGTGCTGTTAACCTTTCCATTCAGCTGTTGATAAACCTTTTTCTGATATTGTTGGAGCAATCTGTTGATTTTATATTCTTCAGTTTTTCGACTATGTCTCTTGATCTTTGTCGCTTTAGCCTGCAATCTGTGTTTCAGCTCTTCAAGAACAATATTTAGCCCCATTTTCCTTATCCTATATCTACGACCTGGTTCCTGACATTTCTCCTCACCTCTTGGCTTCACTTTTTTCTTTCTTGACAAAATGTTGATGTTTTCGTAGTTCTTTCATTGATTGCTTTATTCTTCTTTTCCACCATAGTTCTTTTCCTTCATTCACATGGATCATTGGAGGTATTATTATTATTATTATTATTATTACTACTACTACTACTACTTCTACTACTACTACTACTACTACTACTACTACTACTACTACTACTACTACTACTACTACTACTACTACTACTACTACTATTATTATTATTATTATTATTATTATTATTATTATTATTATTATTATTATTATTATTATTCAGTAATGATATTTTTATCACGTGCTTTCAATTCACAACCGAGCGTAGGTACGTGTGCATTGGGTATGTGCTGTAGTTTGTATTGATGCTCTTATTTCCACTGTAGTTAAATTGTTTTACGTATGATGTGTGCTGTGCCTAGTAGTGCAATTTTCCGTATGCTATAGCATACAGAAAATACCTGTAAGTGCTGGTGTTTTTGTTGAATGTTTGTTTGAATGTTTGTTTTTGCAATCATAGCTAATGCGTCTACTTTGATAAGAATTTGTTTCATCTTTTAGGTTCTAGCGGTTGGGCTTAGTAGCGCCAGACCATTCTAACATGTTAGCTTTACCTGATAATTTATGTCTTTTGTGATGAACAAAGTGCAATTTATTTCTCAAGTTGTTTCGTTCTATTGGCTTTCTTTTAGGATAATACATTGTTTGGCTCAGAATTAACTTCATAGTAACGCGTATTCACTGTCACTTCATCGAAAAGTTTTTATTCATACATTTGTCACATTGAACTTGACATCATTTCTTTGTAGCTATTAAAGGTAAATAAATCTCGGTTTTGTTTTATTGATCTGATGGCACTCATATCTTCGATTCACGTTTTTGGACATATTCTTTACTATGAACTTTTTTCCATAATTCTCTTATTTTAATCAAGCTCTTTCCTACCCGCGTCTATTTTGCTTTCTCTCTCTGTCACTCTGTCTCTCTCTCTCGCTCTTGTTTTCCCTTTCATCCACTCTCTTGCTTCTACTTTTTCATTCTAAATCGATATTTCGTAATTAATCTGTATGATCTTTTATTGTACATTTTACAGCTGTATTAATTAGTTTGTCAATTTTTTTTTCAAATACGTTTCAACAAATCTCGATCATCTTTCTCAGGAAAAGATCGCTAGTGATGGTGATGGCATTGCTGGTGATGAAGATGATGGTATTGGTGGTGGAAGCTGCCATAACTGGTGCAGATTATTCCTTCAACGATCCAAACACGAACATTTATACGTAGTTTCTTGTCATGCAAGTAATATCGAAGGAATTCCCGTTAAATTACACTTCACCATCTAATAAATATAAATTCACATAAAAGCCGTATTTGTAGATGAAGAATATACGAAAGAAAGACGAGGCGATCGTGACTGTAACCCTTATGTAATAGGTAAGCCGTTTCAAGGTGGATCTGGGGCTAAGTTGAAATAATACCATTGCTGACAGAAAATGTAAAGTGCATTAGTTTTATTCAGTTGTCAGAATGCTTCGGACACATTTATGCAAGGAGATTGTTATTTAGAAACTATTTTGAGCATGGAAGTAAAGGGTAAAATTGAAAATGTGATAACGGTAAAATGTGCTTTGTGTGGAGAGTAGGTTATCACGATACAGGAATGTATAATACCAGCAATGTAAGTGGACAATCGAAAATAGCTTGTTGTTCAATTGGTTTAAATATAAGAATTAAGGAGTCATTAACTGAATACGTCTCTTAGTATAAATATGGAACAAATTGCTTGTACGTGTCTATAAAGAGAGAGGAGAAGGAGGAGTGAGATATATATACATATATATATATATATATATATGTGTGTGTGTGTGTATGTGTGTGTGTGTGTGTGTGTGTAAAGAGAGAGAGAGAGAAAGTGAATGTATACATACATATGCATAGATATCTACATGTATTTAGACAGATAAGATATGCATACACTTATAGAGAAAGAGATACATACGTATACATACGTTATGTACATTAATATGTATATAAACATACATACACATACATATATATTATACACACACATCGAATAATTACTAAATCCACTAGCAGACATTAAAAATCAAATGACAAAAAAAGAACCTGAAAACAAAATCAGAATTTTTCTTTGTTTTGATTTTCTTTTTTTACTCGGATGATAACGAAATACCAAGACATAATCAGTCTTACAATTTTACTTCACTTACAACTGAAAGCTTTCAGTTACAATTGAAGCCAATTATTCTATTATATTGAAAACTCGAGTTACTATGAATCGCATCAAATTGTTTATTCAAGCAAATTCTACAAGCTGTCAACAACAGGCCGCTTTTTTTTTCTGTTTCTCTTCAATGTACCATAAAATAATTCGTGACATCTTTCGAAAGACATGAATGTAGATTTGTATCTTGCCATATAATTTTATTTGACACATCAGTAGTTTAGTGGTAGAGAAGCAAATAATAAAATGTCCTTCTTGAAGTGTCCTTGCTACGCGAGTTTGTATCGCTTTTCCGGCTTGCTATGTAAGTAATATATTCAAAGCGTTAAAGAAATAATGAGAGCACAAGGAGCAAGTGAAATTCTATATTTAATACCAGCTAGTCAGTGAATTTTGGTTGTGAATAGTGACCTTTAAATAGAACGTATATGTGAAGTACATACCAGGTGCAACGAATTTGGAGAGTACCAGAGGAAAAAAGCAGAAGATAATACTTAATATGTAATTATGTTACAAGTGTATATATACATATATATATATAAATACAGCTTGTTCGCTAAATATACAAGTTTTTTTTATTCTCTCTCAGTATATTTTCTCTCATTCTTTTCTGTTGAATAGCGTAGGATCGAAACGTAAAAGGTTTCTCACTGTTCCGCGTGTCAATCTAATATTCCTGATTGTTCTTCATACACCAGTCTTCATCTTTTGTTTTCCTGCAAATTTCAGCTATATATATATGTGTGTGTGTGGAGAGAGAGAGAGAGAGAGAGAGAGAGAGAGTGTGTGTGTGTGAGAGAGAGAGGGGGGAGGGAGAGGTTATGAGAAATAATGGTGTCAATAAGACCCGAAGGTGTCAGGTAAGTATTGCTTAACCATTTTTGCACACCGTCTCCGTTGCAGGGATATATAAAATATCCTGGAAACAGCTGTAAAACATATCTATAAATTTTCTAAAATCTTTCACGCCCTTGAAATTTGTTTAAATATAAAATATATATATATATATATTAACTCATTCTTATATGTACTTATATATTTATAAATAGATATATTAGAAATTGCAAATGACTAGGATTGAAGAATGTTTAATTCCAGTTTTAAATGGTTTCTGAATTTTATTTTGTCTAGTATTTTCTCAAGTCTTATTAATATTTTCTTAATTTCTTTATATTGACTACAACTTTTTGTGAAATATGATAGTCATCATGTTTATCTAATTTTAACATTTGTGTCATTGTGAAGTACGTTACAACTTCCTTTTCACTATTATTGTTTCTTCTTGTGAAAGGTAGGAGAGTCCAGTTTGCTGGACATTGTTGTAGAGCTGAAATAGAAGTCATTTCTACTCTTCTCCTCTGGAAGCCATCTACTCGCAATACCAGAGGGCGCACACTCTCCTACCCTGATGTAATCTCCAGGGATACAGGCATCCAGCAACAGGACCTCCGTAATGCCATGATGGACCGTGAAGTCTGGCGTAGCATGGTAAATTCCATTGTCTCGACCACGGTCGAACAATGATGATGATGATGATGATGTTTCTTCTCACTACCGTAACATCCGGTCTATAATTCCCTTCTCTTTTACGAATGTATTTTCCCGAAGTTTTAGATAGCTCAGCTTTCCGGTAAAATAAAATTTGCTGGGTTCTTTTTGTAAAAATTTCACACGCATTTTTAAAATCAGTTCAATTCCCATCGTGATTCAATTTCCTTTTACATTTTCGTCAGCTCGATAAAGAAAATGTTATTATTAAGGCAATTATTCAAATCCCACCGAGGTCGATTCTGCCTTTCATCCTTTCGAGGTCGTTAAATTAAGTATCAGTGAAACACTGGGGTCCCCTTCCTCAAATTTCAGGCCTCGTGCCTATAGTAGAATGGATTAGTAAGGCAACTATTTGTGCATAAGGCAATTATTAGTGTATAATGTTCCTTCGTTCGAACAATGTGCGGAATTATTGTTCTTAAAAATTGTGACTTTAATTTTGAGCATGAAACATTTGACCTACATCTAAAAACTAAGCCTGGCTTTTGTTTCTCGTAGTAAAGAAATCTAAACGAATTTTGTGGCTTCTGTCATTTAGAGAAGCCTTGCGAGTTTGCATATGAGTATTTTGCTATAAGAAAAATCATGAACATATTTGGAAGTTTTTTGAATTCATAACTATTCACAAGCTATGTAGTTGTGTTTACTAGCGTTTTCATTAACATCGGGGCCTATAGAATGAGCATCAAGAAGTTTGAGAGTAAGAAAGATATGATATTGAAAAGAAAAAATGTAACGTTTCCTCAATTTTCTAGGCTTTTTTAAAAGAAACACTTTTCTATCTACTTTTAAGATTCGTTGGAATTTCTATGATATATTTGTGTTATAGAGGGGAGACCTCTTCAGGCCAAGCGAATTTATCGTAATAACAGCCATCCAGCAAAGGTTTCGTTTGTTTTCACTGTGCTGTCAAGTCTTACTAAGGAGAAATCTGTAAGCAATGACCTTGTATTCTGAACGGAATATTGACAATTAATTGTCTTAAATAGAGACATTGTAGTGTGAGGATACTAAGCAGCAAATCTTAACTTTGTTGTCTATTACGAATATCAGTTCAGACATATGCAGCCCTTACTCGTTTATCACAAAGTGAGAATTAATTTATATCTTCATGTCCGACCACTCCACAATCTTGGCTACAATCTCTCTCTCTATCTATCTATATATCTATCTATCTACCTCTCTATTTATCTACCTCTCTATCTATCTATCTATCTATCTATCTATCTATCTATCTATCTATCTATCTATCTATCTATCTATCTATCTCTAAGTAATTTACAGAAAACCACTCTAGTTGCCTTGTATGTTTTATTGGAAACCATAGTATAGTTCAGGAAAGTTTAACACGTCTTGATATAAATCTAATGTGTCATGGAACATTGACTGAAAGTGTTTGTAGTGTGCTGGATCGGAGTGGGTAATTGATGTCAAATGTAAAAGCTTCCAGTTTGGAATTTGATCGATAAAATAAATACAACTATTACTTTAGATTATCAATAAAATTACTGATTATACGTATACTACGCCTAAGAAATATATTTCGCATAAGTGCTATGTCAGTTCATTCTGTTCCAGATGCATTATTGATAAGATCTGACAGCTCACGCTTAGTTTGTATTCATTATTCAGAATATAAGTTTACATATATGTTAGACGTGCCTGGGCTAGAGATATTGAAGAATTCGGTGGTTTTCTATTATGTAAAATAAGAATAAAATACGAGACTATATTATTCCAGAGAATCTGTTTTATCGTTAGAATATATGCATTTATATATCTTTGTCGATGAGAGTATGCGTGTATGTATGTATGTATGTGTGTATGTAAGTAAGTATCTATGGATGTATGTATGTATGTATGTATGTGTGCATGTGTGTATGTATATGTATGCAGGTGTCCCAAACGTTTCGCCCGATTCTTATTATGAAAACTATTGTAGGTTTTAAATTAATTTTATTATATAGAAAAAAAATATCAATAATAACTGTGAATGAAACACTGTACGATGAAATATAAACCGGGTAAAGCTTTCTGGACAACTTCTATATCTATCTATCTATCTATCTCTCTCTCTCTCCCTCTCTCTCTCTCCTCTCTCTCTCTCTCTCTCTATATATATATATATATATATATTATATATATATATATATATATATATACATCTGTATATATATATATTTATATATGAGATAATGGTGTCATTGAAACCAAAGGTGTCAGGTAATGCTGAATAAGTGCTAGAGACAGATCATAGTTACTTTCTAGATTCGGTCTTTTTGCGAATACAGGGTTCAATGCCAGAGTGTGTATATAAGAATTTTTTTGCGTAATAAGATAAAAAAACTAAGGGTGTGTACATATTAGAGCATTTATAGATAAAAGGTCTTACAGGTGTTTCTAGGATATTTATTAATTATATCCCTTCATCGGAGACGGTATGAGAGGATGGTTAAGTCATAGTTAGTTTAGATGCGATACAAAATAGAGAGTGAGGTGGAGGAAAGAAAATAGATGCAAGGTATTTATGGATATTGAAGTTGTAAATCCATTTTTTAGGCATACCAGTATATAAGCAATATTCCAATATCCTATGAGTAAAGTCCAAAATTCTAAACTTATCAACATCCCAATACTCCCCTTACCACAAACCTAAACAAATCCTTAAATAACTTAAAATCCACTCCAATCACCACAAATCCACTTTCAATAGCATAATCAAGAGCATCTCAACCTGCACATCCGACCTCTCTTCCACTGAAGAAATCTTCAGTAATCACGCACCATATAATAATCACGCATTCGCTGCTAGAGGCTTCTCCCAACAAGTAGAATGCATCCATAACAACAGACTCAAACAACGCATATCTCAAATCACATCTCAAACACGCGACAACCATCACAATCGCAACCAACCACACACATTTGTCGATGAAACCATGGAAGGCATTGCACCCAGGCAATTCAGACCTCACCCACATTCATTTAACACTAGGTCAAAAACGAAAACAAATAAAACAACTAACAATAACAGGCCTCGCTTACCACACGTCTTACCTAGTAATATAGATACCACTCATTTATCTAGCAACTTAGATAGCTCTATTCCTAGGCCCCCTAAAAAAAGTGGCGGTCGCTCTATTTTATGGTACACACCACCATTCTCACTTAACGATAAGAACGTAGCTAAGTCTTTCTTTAGAATACTAGACTCTAACTTCCTTCGACAACATAAATATCATTCTATCTTTAATCGATCCACCCTGAAACTATCTTATTCTAACTCACCTTCGAATCTATTATAGCAGCCTCGAATAAGCAAAAGATATCTCTTTGCTATCAAAACTAACATAGCTACAACTCTAGTAATACAAATAATCAACACACACACAGATCCAGTACAGATACCCTTACACTAAAACAGAACCACAAACCAACCCATTCAACTAACACTGCCCGGAACAACACCTACAACTTTAACGCCCCTACAACTAGCAGAATTGATAGTAACAATAGTAGTACTGGTGGTGATAATAATGATAACGTTAGTAATGATGATGATGATGATGATGATGATGATGATGATGATGATGATGAAGATGATGGTGGTGGTGGTGGTGGTGGTGGTGGTGATGATGATGATGATGATGATGATGATGATGATGATAAATGCCCTCATGCAGTACCAGGCAGTGGCTCACGTGGCTTCTGATCTTAACTGATTGGAAGTGTTATCATGTGCATTGTTTTGTCTTGATAGAAAAGATGGACTACAGCAAATATTCTGCTCTGCTCAATACCACAGATTTACTTGTCAGTTGTTTGACCTTAACCAGTTGACCATATCCCTCAGTGGCTGATGATATGTGTATCTCTGATTATGAGCAGACGTAGTGGGGGAGCATCATAGCCGTGTGTTGAAAGGAATTCTTAGAGGTTTGGATAACTCACCTTTGGAAACATAGGTGGTTCTTTCAACATCGTTAAACAATCCATATTCCGTGATCGTTTGAGAAAATTCTAACTGGGCCCCACCTTCAAGGTCATGCGCTGTTTATCGTGATATGAGATCACAATGTCGCGCACATATGGTTATGATGCATGTGCCTGGTGTACCCTTATCAGACGGGTAGTCATGATGGGTATACTGGGCTTCCTATATTTTACCTCAGTGTCACTTTGATGGCATGCACTGCTCTCTCAATCAATGATAATAATAATAATAATATAGAAATGTTCACCCCCTTCTATAACGTCTCCTCTGACGATACTTCCTTCTCTATTACCGAACTCGCTCCCCAAAATTCACCTAATTGTAACTGCCATCCTGAAACCACCTGCCCGTTACAAACCCATTACAGAAGATATGATGTAATTTACAAATGCACGGTCCTTAATCTATTACACAACTCTACAGCCATGTACATAGGATCAACAAAATTTTTTAAGCAACGCCATGCCACTCATCTCCATTCTTTTAGATACGATAAACATAGTAAATCCACAACACTCGCCAACCACATACATCATCTCAAAAATGCAAATATACCCTCTACTCTATCATGGTCCATAATGGACTCAGGACCTCCCTACCGAGGTCAACACTCAACCTGCAAGCTTTGCCTGAAGGAGGCACTCCACATATTAAAGCACAACTTTCCAACACTGCTAAATAAATATAACGAGGCACTAAGCACATGCAACCATCGCTTTCATCACACGTTGGATTCTACCACAAATCCAAATGCCAGAATGTACAGTACATTTTCATAATACTCCTTAGGTAATCCCAATAACCTTATAAATCTACACTCTAACACCTAATTCCTATCTAGTCCGACACATGTACCATCTGATTGTTTCGTATGTATGTGCATACACCCATTATGCATGGATATGTATGAATGAGTGTATGCGTGTATATATGTATGCGGGTATGTGTAAATATACGTATGCAAGGTAGATATATTTACCTACGTATACAGAGGCGATGATACATGCATATGAACGTAAAAATGACCCTGATGAGTAAAGATTGCATGCATGCGAGTAAAGATTGTATGTGTAACTTGTCTGATATATACATGTATATACATCTTCACATATATTTTCTTATATTACTAAGCACTGAACTGTTAAACATATAAATTCCTTAATTCTTCATACTACTAACCCCATCTCTCTGCCCCTACACTTAGACTCTACTACTACACATTTGTCAGTCCTTTAACTCTTACCCCCTCCCCATATTCCTTCTATCCTTTTACACTATAATACCTTTCTCTCTATTTTACCCATCATCCCGCACTCCTACTTTCAAATTATCTCCACTGACCACTGACTGATCTATATCTTCATTTTTCTTTTTTCTTTATTCCTTTTATCCCTCTCTTCAGGATTTTTAAATTATTTTGTTATCATTTTATTAATTTTCTTCTTACTTTCTTCTCTTTCTTCTCTCTCTTTCTTTCTCTTCTCTTTTTTCTATTCTCATTTTTCTCCTTCTTCATTTTTCTCTTCCTGTTTTCGATTTGACCTTATCAGTACACTCCCTATTTTTAGGTTACTTTAAATAAAAAACTTTTTGACTCTGCAACACTGTATATAAATTCTCTACTTGGAATGACCAAGTTTAAAAATCTGCTGGATCTCACTCATAATGTAATCTTACATTCTGTATAAACTCTATATTTGGAAGAACACATTTTAAACTCTGTTGGACTTTTGGACTTTACTCATAGGATATTAAAACATTGCATATATACCAGTATGCCTAAAAATGGATTTACAACTTCAATATCCATACATATCTTGCATCTATTATCTTTCCTCCACCTCACTGTCTATTTTGTATCACATCTAAACTAACTATGACTTAACCATTCTCTCACACCGTCTCCGATGAAGGGATATAATTAATAAATATCCTAGAAACAGCTGTAATAGCTATCTATCGATAAATGTTCTAATATCGACACACTCATGGTTTTTTAACTTATTACGCCAAAAAAAATTACATACATATATATACACAGACATGGAGGAAGTAAATAGACACCTTTAATTTTCAAACTCTTTCATTTTATATTAATTGGTTGAAGGAGTGGTTTTCTTTTAGCTGCTCGTCCATAATACCTACGCTTATGCAGATATGAAACGCACGTTCTTGGACTAACATCTAGCTGTTTTGCAATGTCAGACGCCTTGGAACGGGATTTTGTTTTCCACAATTCTCTTCAAACTGTGAAGCTTCTGTTTCGAGGGCCCAAGTCGATCAGGACGAGCATCTATTGATTCTTTTCGTTGGTGTTTTAATTGCGCTATCATTCTATTAACAGTAGCAAGAGGAATTTGAAGATTTTCGGCAATTTTTCGCTGGCTAAGACCAGCCTTAGATTACACGACAGTACGTCCTCTTTGAAAATCTGATACTCTGCTGAATTGTTTGTGCGTGGCATGATTACTCTTCGCAAATGTTTAATATAATAGCACCCTGGAATGAAAAGGAATAATTATATTGTAAATTCTACACCGCTGAAAACATATTAAGTTGCTTAGGTCAGAAATTTTGAAAATTAAAGATGTCTATTTACTTCCTGCACGTCTGTGTATATATATAGGGTGGGGGGAAATTCACAAAAAAATGACGAAGACAGGTGGTATAGACAACAACCAGTATAACGCTCAGTAAATGAAAAAGTCTTTAACGTTTCGAGCCTACGCTCTTCCACAGAAAGAAAGAAGGAGAAAAAATATATATCTGAGTGGCTAGCGGTATATATATGCGTATTGTGTCTGTGTGTGTATGTGCTAGCATGCTTGCGTGTGCGTCTGTGTTACTTCAGAGTGCAATTGATGTGAGAAACATCTGTCCACAAAAAACGTAAACAGTGAACAGGGAATAAAATGCAGAAGTAAAACTTATTTCGAAATCGTTTATTCTACATATTTCACGATATTGCATATTTCTCAAAGAATCTAAAGATATTTATTAGTTATTCTTTTTAATTACAAATATTTTCTTTTTACAAGTACTCATGGACTTGTCTCAAGTACTTCAAGAAGTTGGATTTGATGCCTTTTGTTAGCAAAGTTTTTAGATATATTTTCCATTTCAAAAGACACCATTTTTAATATTGCTATGAATTTCATTTTTTTATTCAATTCATTACATAAATAAAAATTCAGTTCTGATATTGGCGGAAATGTAAGATGACATTGCATCATTCCTAAAAAAAATTCCAACATATAAATAATGTACTTTCATTTTTCGTTTACGTCCTGAGTTCATATTTTGTTGAGATTAACTTTACATGTCATGCTTTCATTAGGGGGTGAGAGTGTGCAGCATAATGGTGCTTGCTTCAACTATAGTTGCTTTGCATAATATCTCTCCGAGAAAAATGGATTCAGCCTGTAACTTCTCAGAAGAGCGTTTTTTTCGGAAGAAAAAAAAACAGAAAAGAAATAGAAATAAAATGCAAATGAGAAAGAAAGATATTTTAAAATCGTTTGGTATATGTTCCAGGGTTGATGAAATAAAATATCAGTCAAGAAGGGAGTTGATATTGATTGTTCTGCGCTCACCAAACATTTTCTGGTGTGGTGTCTATGGTCATTACTTGAACGTGCGGTTCTTCTCAAAATAAGATACATTCAATATATATATATATATATATATATATATATATATATATATATATATATATACATATATATAGATGTGCATGTATGCATATGTATACGCATGTAAGTAAAATATTTTCCGTATAAAATTGTGTATAAATATATACGACCTGTCTTCGTATTTCTTTGGTTAACGTTCGCAAGTATGTATTCGATATTTCTTGCTTTATCGGCTAGGGTTGCCAAGAAGAAAAACATTTCTTTTTACACACAGCTCAATGCAAGAATGTAGATATGTTTCTCTATATTTTTATCGTACGATTGTATCTAAAAGGTGTCATCACCTCTTTCGTCATAAAGTATTTTGTGTGAATTATATTTGCAGTGGTTATTGATTAGTTGGCTACAGCAACACATATATATCAACATAACAACATGACAGCCACAATACAGAAGGATATAAACAACAGTCATTTTCTCATAACAATTCATACATTATCAAAGGTATTCGAAACCAGAATCTCTTTTCTTTGTTACTATATATCAAACTGTATATTAAAGTGTAATATATCTGACCGTAAATTTAATAAAATGTTCATATTGGCTGGTTTTTAGCAGATAAATCATATAAAATAGATAGAAGGCACATATCTTAGTGTTTAAACAACTAGGTTCCCGTTTGCCGGGACGAATAATTGGCTTATCAGTTTGAAAAGTCAATTATACCTAAGGGCATGGTAACTCACTTACAATATTCGAACTATTTGAACGAGACACTCGAGAACGAAGAAGAAAAGGGTTCCGAGTCAACATTGCTCAAGCATGGGTCATTCGATTCACAAAAGGTGCCGGATCTGTTGCCGTAGCAGTTCGAAAATTAAGATAATTCTTCTACGAGAGCGGCCGGTCTCGTATCGAAAAAGATCTCGTTAATATTCCTGAGCTCGGGCTATGAATATGCCTTGCGGCGGCAGGGTGTCCAGTATTTCTAGCATGTCTGTCGTCGAAACCCGTAGCCGATTAAAACAACCCTAACTCAAGCGAGTCTGGGTACATTCTTGGGGAGCCTCGCAAAGGATGCTTTCTGAGCGGCATCCGCTGTATTTTCGATGGTCCTGGGAAATCCAGCTCTGTGACGATTCGTAAATTTCGAGTCAACCAGTCGTGATTACGGGTTCGTGTTTCAATAGATTTGATCAGCAAGGCAATTGTCCGACCTAATAAAAAAAGTCAGAAAACAAAATAGAAAAGTTATGACCAAAATATTCTGCATAATTTAGACAAATGTAAACAGACAGATAGAAATCAGGTAGTTGGTTGGACTTCATGATGTTTGTTCTAACAAGAAGAAAAGCTTACTTAAAATACAATTTTTATGATTCCTCTTATAAATAAGCTTTTCTTGTACTAATTGGAAGCTTGAAGGCCTCACAATGACCAGCATTTCCATAAGATGGAATAAAATGGTTACATTTCTCATTTGTACAGAACCGATATTTCTTTGTCCCTTCTCCAAATGGACTGCAGTCTTGAAAAATCTCTGTGATGCATCAGTCATGATGTGCTTTTTCGTCGTGTTTCAGCTATACTGGAATAAAGTGTTTGGTTTCATTTAGTAAATATTGGTCTTGTGTATATTAACCCTGGTGTTTTACTTGCGATACCCTGTATTATCCAATGCTGATACTACTACTTATCACAGTAGTGTCTGTATTACAATTTTGCCATGATATGTTTGAAGATAGTTTTTCTCATTTTTCACCGGCAAAAATCATTGACAAAGCCATTTCCGTAGAGACCCTCTATATGTTTTTGTAACAAAATATACGTAAGACTGTAGTAGACAATAAATCATTCAGCTGTTATAAAGTCTGTGTAGGGATAAGGATGATATTTCTAGCAAGCATTGTTTGTTTTCATGTATCTATATTGTTAACCGAAGTATGATTTTTGTATTTCTCCGATCTTTCGATCTGGCAATAACATGAATGATCTTAAACGGAACGGTCTATTTAAGAGAAAAATAAAATAAATATTTTTTTACAAACTTACTGGGGAAATCTGGAGAATGCCCTGTGTCCCTGATATTCACGGGTACTTTGAGTACGATGACATATGAGGATGCTATTTCAGTGGCACACTGACAAGGCAAAAGAGGGAGTCAGTCATAGAAAGTATGGGTACATCTGTTTCCCACCAGACATCAAGAAAAGTTTATTCTAACCTTTCAGAATTAGTTTCAAATTTTGGAAGAAGGTTAGAAATTTTGGGAGCAGTGTTAAGTCGATTAAACAGACCCCAATGATCAACTGGTACTTATTCCATCTACCTTTAAATGATGTAAGGCAACGTCGACCTCGGTGGAATTTGAGCTCTGTAGATAAAGGTGGACGAAATACCACTAAATGTGTTTGCCCGGCGTGCTAACTAATTTGCCAGGTCACTGCCTTACTGTCGACCTTAATATTAATTAGCATTATGACGGCGAGCTGATTAGATAGATACATACATAGACAAACGGATAGGCAGACAAATAAATAGAGAGATG
Source organism: Octopus sinensis (assembly GCF_006345805.1). Taxonomy (NCBI): domain Eukaryota; kingdom Metazoa; phylum Mollusca; class Cephalopoda; order Octopoda; family Octopodidae; genus Octopus; species Octopus sinensis. The sequence continues at coordinate 63,811,202 of NC_042998.1, read as the reverse complement.
AATGAATAAATAAAACGGACATACATACATACATACATACATACATACATACATACATACATACATACATACATACAACAGACAGACAGACAGACATACAGACAGACAGATAGATAGATAGATAGATAGATAGATAGATAGATAGATAGATAGATAGATAGATAGATAGATAGATAGATAGATAGACATCTGGACTCACGTAATATATCACAACAATATAATATGAAAATATTTGCTATTATGAACAATGTAACAGCATGAAAGACAGCGACAACGTAAAACACATGCTATATGTGACATGCGTTGAAGAAGACCTTTTATGAAAAATATTTCGACAAAATATCCTAATCCATCAAATTACCTCTTTTTTAAATCTGACATGCGACACCTAATTATATTTCTATCTATCTGTAATAGTACACTCAAAAATAAGCACGCCCACATACCTACTTATCCTAATCACGAACACGAACGCGCATACACATACGTCATCATCACAAGCATCATCATCTTCGTGTATCATAATATGACAAAGTTGCACTGACCACACACGTCGGCAGTGCTTGAGTGAAACTGGTTCTCTAAAATGAGTGAGTGAATCCTTATATTCTTCTCATATAATAATCGGAAAGAAATTATATTTTAACGCAAGAGGGTCATGAGCAGATTCACCAACAAATCATTCTACTCACATCGTTCAATTTGACACATAAAAACACTGTCAGATATAGATAACAATTCATACTGTCATATCTATTTCTCAAATGCAAACAGACATTTATAATGTTTTCAAATCAACTTTTCAGTTGGAACATCTTACATGAAATATGTTTATACTTTGCAATAAAATATTACAGTGTTTTTACTTCAAGAACAATTTTCATTTAAAAGAAAGCCTAATAGGAATGTCAAAATAATTACTTCTTGTAAATATGACACAATCGAATTCAACTATATTTTCCTATGACATTCTTGTGTCACAATATTTATAATGATTTTTAACATTTACATTAAGCAAGACATATTATATACATGAGAGAGGTGTAATTGATTGAATTGACGTCAATATCTGACTGCAAAGCTAGGAGGAAGGAAATAAATGTCAGTTCAAGACATTTTCTGACAAATCTGAAGAATTTAAGCCTGAAGTTGCTGAATTCTTTCAACTGAAAGTATATTTTATAATGCAAGAGTGTAATAGTTTCCTTCGACAACAACACAATAATCAGATTTGCTTTATCAATCAGGGTGATTAAACGCAGAGTAAATTTAAATGTTTTCCAAAAGTTAGTAGGAAAAAGGACACATTTATATAAGGAAAATCATGAATTCTGTTATTCTTTGGTTACACCTCTAAAACCGAATATTTTATTGAAATATATACCTCTTTATAATAACGCACATGGATAAATTTGCCCAAATCTGTTCGAGTGGATTACATCGAAAGGAAGCTGGAGGTAATACAAACTTCGTGTAGGAGAAGGAAAACTAAGAAAAAGTAGATTTAACATTGCCAAAAGCGGAGGATGCAGATGATACTCTACTGTGTCTACTATTACTACTGCTGTTCTTGCGACTGCCACTGCTGCTGCTGTCACTACTGCTACTGTTAATAATAATAATTTTTTCTACTATAGATACAAAACTTGAAATTTGGGGAAGGGAGAAAGTCGATTACATCGACCCCAGTGCTCCACTGGTACTTTTATAATAATAATAATAATAATAACAATAACAACAACAACAACAACAACAACATCACCACCACCACCAACAACAACAACAATAACAACAACAACAACAATAATAATAATAATAATAATAATAATAATAATAATAATAATAATAATAATAATAATAATAGAAACTAACACGTGAATACATTAATAATAATAACATAGACAGAAACATACATACATACAACCTGCCACTTTGAAGACGATGTGTTTGCAATCCAGAAAATATCAACCTGATGCACAAAAGTGACAGAGATGCAGGAAAGCAGTAAAATGTGACAACTGATGCAGAAGATATCACCCACATCATAAGCAGTTGTCCGAAAATGTCATCGCGATGCTATCTACCGATGAGACATGATGTTAGAGCTAGGATACTGTATAAAGAGATCCGTCGAAAGTATAGCACCGAGGACAAAGAAATAAAAACCCATGGTTTTTGGTGCGTCTCCAAAGCCCATCCCCTCCTCACCGTGGTGGGGACGCTGGCAACGGGTAGTGTCAGAGCTATGCCGTCAGGAACTTCGGTTTCTGGTAGGGCCACCCAAGGCGGATTGGTCTGACACCGTGTGGGTATTAGGGCCACAACCCGGCAGACGGGGCTCTGGTGAAAATCCTCGGAGTGTCTGTTTCGGGACCGGCGGCTCCTCGGTCGTTCTGTCCCTGCGTCTTCGGACAATCTGCGGCAAACAGGATGGCTCTGCATGCGGGATTGTTGGGGACCGCTTGTGAAATCCACATATTCCCACGAAACTTCTTCCATGGTAGAAGAAGCCGACTCAACCCGCCCAGGGTGAATGTCGCCACAACTACAAGTATGGTATAGGCATACAATGAAATGGAGTATTGGTGAAATGTCCCAGTGAAAACCTCAATAAAATGTAAACAAAATATGCCTGGTAAAATTATTGGGTCCTGGGATATGGAACACTTCCTCAATACCAATCTTGAGAAATCAGGCTTTTCAAAGCCAGAAAGTAGAAAGCTGTTTCCAAGACTACACATTCAATCCATCACTGGAACTGTAAAAATCTGTAAAACATCCCAGAAGTTTACCATTTATATATGTATGTGCATGTCTAGATATGCAGTTCTATGCATGTAAATACATGCATTAAACAACACATACAAATCTGTACGTATACATCCATACATCCATCCATTCATACATACATACATTCATACATACATGCATACATACATACATACAAAAATATCCTGTTGTCTGTGTTGAAATACAAATGAATGAGCCTTGGATCTAGGTTAGTGACTGGCTCTTTCTGTATTGGCAAGAAATCTTGAAATAAAACTGAATAATGATGTACATACATGCGTACATACGTTCATACATACATGCATGTATGCATACACACATACATACATACATACATACATACATACATACATACATACATACATACATACATACATACATACATACATACATACATACGACATTGTCATGATTAGAAATCCTTCCCGATTCCAGTGTATGCTTTTTAACGCTGGTGATACCAGAATCATTCTAGATCTATTTTTGTCTCCGAGTTTAGGATATGAAGACAATATTCGGTGATTAATTGGCTTGTATATTTATAAAATATTTTGTAATGTCATATATTCCAGAATATATTATAAAATATCCCGGAATAATATCCAAATGTCTGTGCCTGTCTTGTAGTTTTATTATCTCGCTTGCTCCTTCATTAATTTGTATGGATCGTTCTTGCACACGTCCTATTGCGTTTTGCTATATATTTGCCTACCTTGAATTTCTGCGAAATTAATTTCATCTGTTTAGGAATTGGATTTCTCTGTGATCCTATTCGGTACCTTTTCACAGATGCATCACCCTATATATACCCCACTGTTTGAGAGATGGGCTCCCTTTCATAGCTGATGAGTTCCTCACGAGAGCATGTTCCGTCTTCGAGGAAGGTGTGTAACATCTTCCATAAACTTTTTCAAAACTTTTTAGATTTTATATTTCGAGTTTCTTTTCATTCCTTTAGAAAATTCACCACTTCATCTTAATCCCCATAGCTGTGGGAAGTTATGTTGATGCTGCTGTAGGGATTGTGGTTTCTTTCCCGCTCATTACAGGACAAGTATCACGTAACAAAATAAGATTTGGAATAGTGATTATAGAATGAAAGTAAGAAGCATCCATCCACCCACCCACCCATCTGTCCGTCCATTCTTATCACCAAACATGTTTTAGAGGGTTTAGGGATAGAGTCTTTATGCATCTCCTCCATAGGCTCCTCTCGGAAGCAACCGGTATTACAGAGTCTGGCTGGCTCCCCAAGCGTGACCAACTAAACTACAGATATTATTCAATTATATGACACTTCGACTACATCTAGATCTCCTGTCTGTTACCTTTGAAATTCAAGAATATGCCTTACAATCCTTTTCCGTGTCTTTCCTCTTCCCTCTAATCCTTATGAAAATATGATTTTCAGAATTTGATTATCCACACTTTCTCAGGGTCGAAGTTGGCTGAATGGAGAAAAAAAGCTGGCAAAGAATTATCTGCATCATGAAGAAAGTATTAGTTTAATATATGAATCTTATCGGCCAAATACTTCTTATTACATTTTAATATAATATACATATTAATATAATAAAACATGCGCATTAAATTGACCGTTTCCTCGTTGTTCAAGGGTATATATATATATATATATATATATATATATATATATATATATAATATATATTCATCAACTAGTGATAGAAAATAACATATAATGAGAGATTTTTGTGAAACATATTGAAAGAATGTTCAATGAGTAACGTATCTTTAGGTCTTTTCATTTATAACAAGTGAATAATGAAGCTATTTGCCACAAAATTCCACACGCTTATTTTGAATGTCATTTTCTGATGTGAATGGAGAGAGGACGAGAGAGAGAGAGAGAGAGAGAGAGAGAGAGAGAGAGAGAGAGAGAGAGAGAGAGAGAGAGAGAGAGGAGACTATATTTTCATTAGAAATGTTAGAAACCCTATTTATTTGAAGAACACTTTTCAAGTATGAAATATAAAATACACGCATGTTAAAAACATAGAAAAAGGTTAATATTTACAAATATACAAATGTCAGGAAAATATATACATTTGATATATGAATGAAAGCTTCGGGGTTAATGTATTGGTTGTCTGTCTGGAAAGACCTGGTCTGATCGAATTCCGTGCCATATTCTATACACTTATTGAAAGGAATTTGTAAAGGCTTTTCATTAAATGTATGCATGTTTATTTCTAAAATAGCATTTTGTGTTCAGTTATTCCAGTGACTCGTTTTTAATTTATTTTTTAATATTACTGGAAATTGATTGCAATATGTAGCACATTTTACTGCAGTCGTATTATAGTGCTTGTTGTAAGTATTTATCGTATTAAATTAATATTTCTGTTATGATAACTATATTTTGTGCATGCTTAGTAGAGTTCGTCTGTAATGGAACGTGCTTTTTTCGTTTAAAATGTATATGATTTCTATTTAGATTATATCACTGCTTTACCATTAAATAAATCGGTTGATAACATTTTTTAGAGAACCTGCTACTTGTGTAGTTTAGTTCAAGAGTCGTTATTCTTGGATCATCGAATACAACTTGTAATATATGTGTATGGTGTGTGTGTTTGTCCCTCCTCCCCACCAACATCGCTTGACAACCGATGCTGGTGTGTTTACGCCCCCGTAACCAAGCGGTTCGGCAAAAGGGACCGATAGAATAAGGACTAGGCTTACAAGGAATAAGTTCTGGGGTCGTTTTGCTCGACTATATCGTTCAATATACACACATGCATAAACATACATATGTAAGTATATACACATACAGTTCCACAGTCATAAACGGATGACTATATATATATGTGCGTGTGTGTGTGCCTGTGTGAGTATGTGTGTATACGTATGTGTGTACGTCAGTGTACGTGGGTGTATGTGAGTGTAGATCAACCACCTAAAAAATTAACACGATGTTGTTACATAACATTATTCAAGATTACGATCGATTTGGATCAACAGAGGAATTATTTTTCCTTATATATTTGCGTATTCACTTGGATTTCTGCAATCCTTAATTTCTATCTTTGGAAATGAGGAGTAGACAACTGATGAAGGGTCGTTCTCTGTGTTACTTGTTCTGTTTTCTATTTTTCTCTCTCGTTGCTTGCGTATTTATCTCGTTTGTTTTCGTACATCATGTTGTTTAAACAGTTAGTGACGTCCTGTATATATATATATATATATATATATATATATATATATATATATATATATATATATATATATATATATATATAATTAGAAAAAAACACCTTTAATCAATTCAAAATGAACAATTAAATTACACCATCTAGAGAATTTTTGTATTTTTTTATAAATATATTATTTTGTGTGAAATTTGATTTAGTATTTCTAATTGAATTTTTCTCCTTGTAAGTTTGGATTTTATTCCCTCAAATAATTATATATATATATATATATATATATATATATATATATATATATATATATATATATATATATGTGTGTGTGTGTGTGTGTGTGTGTGTATGTACGTATGTATGTATATATATATACATATATATGTATATACACATATATATATCATATATGTCTAGGTAGATAGATAGATAGACATGCATGCATATATATGTGTGTGTGTGTGTGTGTTTGTGCTTGTGTGTGTAGGGGGTATGTTATTGTGTAAGTATGTGTAAAAACAAATATATTTCACTTATATTTCAAAATTCTGCAGGAATATCTACTGTTTGATTACAGCCAAATTCAACCATATAAACATTGAGTGATGTAAGATACGCAATCAATTAATTTGTATGTGACGTCGAAACTATTTCTTCAGGACATAAAATTGCTAATTGCACTAAAAGAGTTTTCTTTCTGTAAATGTATTGCTCGAAATATTTGTTTCAGAAAATTGATGACTAAGCAAACTTATTTCTCATGATAGATTTTATGTTGAAGCAAAAATATGTTGAACTGGTCTGGATGGTAAAATTATGATATTAAATTCATTGAATATAATTTTTAAATGCAAAAGCATCAATCCGTGATACGTACATATACATACGTGTGTGCGTGAGTGTGTGTGTGTGTGCGTGTGTTTATGTGTGTGGGAAAATTATTCTACTCTGTGCAACTTAAAATATATGGTGTGTTTTGTTTTACCTTCTATTGTGTTTTTTTTTTTACTTTATCTTCTTTGTATTTTTTTGAAATGTCTGAAGTGTGTTAAATACTAGAAATATGCTATATCATGACATCCCCAAAACAAATTGCTTATATCACAAATTGTATTTTTTACAATATACCAAACCCTCTACAATCGGGAATGAAATGTTTATTTCACAGGCCCTTATTATCATACAAGATATTAATATCAGATTATTCTATCCAATTATTACTGGCATAGCAGTGGACTTCGACGGTGTTCGTTACCGTAAAATAAGGACAAACATTTAAAACATCCTTGTGATCAACATATAGCAATTTTTATAGTTGACCAATAACTTGTTTCTTTTATCTGATACACTGTGTATCTTGTCATTCGTCTTGCATAATCTGGCTACATTTGTTGACGACATTTTGTAAATCTGAAGTCTTTAATTTTGTTACCCGAATACTTTGAAAAACATATCACTTCTTCAAAATGTATCTCACATTTACCAGATTATCGACTATCAATAAAGGAAGGTGTTTACCAAGATGGCTATTATCTGGAAATAGCATTTAAATAACAGAATCATTCTTTATAATTTTGACACTATGAAAGCTCTTTATTAATTTTTTAGTTCAATTTTTTTATCAAGTATTTTGAGAAAATCAAGAACTTGTAGCGTCTTCGTTTTTTTTTTCTTTTTTTTTTTTTACTAATTCTCAGAATCTCTTTTCATGGATGCAGACATATTAATTGTTGCAAACAACTGTAAGCTTTAGCGTTAGAAAAGGAACCCTTTATCCACCTACGTTCAGTTAACACTGTTATACAATTATCCATGTTGTATAAATGTATAATTTATTGATTGTGACATGGTAAAGATTAATATTATGTTTAAGAATAAACAGATCGCCGCATATTATAAACATAACTATCCTGCATCATGATCATTATACAAGCACAGTCTGGTTAGTCCTCATACTAGATTTACATCGTTTATCCAATAGAAAGGCTAAAAGCATTTTTATTTGCAGATTAAAAGTAGTTAATGTCAGCAACACCAGCACAATATCAATGCAATAATGTAGTTCAAGTCAAACCCAAGTTCTCGGTAACAAACAACTAATATCCTTAGTCGCTAGAAAAGTTGCATCATTTACACTACTACGGATAGTTTCATATCTAAGTAAATATCTGAAGAATAGGAAAGTAGTGGAGGTTAATGTGATGAACGTAACAGCTCCATCATTTAAACATACCCCGTTCTCGTACATGTGCGCGTTAAATCGAAAATAAGGCAACGATAATTCAATCGTCGCTGCTTAGAGTTCATGTCTACACACACGCACATATATATGTGTATATATATATATATATATATATATGAATACATATATATATACATACATGTGTGTGTATGTGCTTGTACATATATACATATATATATATATATATATATATATATATACATTCAACAATTGAGGGCAAAATTAATTAATTATTAATCAATTTCACCAAGTGTTCAGTATGCAAAGGGACCATTCAAGGCGAATTCAAATTATTACATTATATAAAAGGGCTTAGTAAAATAAATTACTTTGCCGCATACTGAACTCATTAGAAATAGCAGCTAAAAAACTTTTTTAAAGCTATTTCTAATACTTAAAGAAAATCTCTCTCATATATAGTGTTTGCTTAATTCAACTCACAAAAGTTTGGGGGTAAGGACATCGAAAAATCAAATGCTAAGGTTATAACCTTAGCATTTGATTTTTCGATGTCCTTACCCCCAAACTTTTGTGAGTTGAATTAAGCAAACACTATATATGAGAGAGATTTTCTTTAAGTATTAGAAATAGCTTTAAAAAAGTTTTTTAGCTGCTATTTCTAATGAGTTCAGTATGCGGCAAAGTAATTTATTTTACTAAGCCCTTTTATATAATATATATATATACATATATATACATGTGTTACCAGCCACATGGTTCCGGGTTCAGTCCCACTGCGTGACACTTTGGGCAAGTGTCTTCTTCTATAGCCTCGGGCCGACCAAATCCTTGTGAGTTGATTTGGTGGACGGAAACTGAAAGAAGCCCATCTAATATATGTATATGTATGTATATGCCTGTGTTTGTCCCCACCCCCAACATCGCTTGACAACCAATGCTGTTGCGTTTACGCCCCTGTAACTAAGTGTCTCAGCAAAAGGGACCGATAGAATAAGTACTAGGCTTACAAAGAATAAGTTCTGGAGACATTTTGCTCAACTAAAAGCGTTGCTCCAGTATCCTCGCAGTCAAATGACTGAAACAAGTAAAGGAAAAGAAAGAAAGAATATATATATATATATATATATATATTATATATATAATATATATATATATATAATATTATATATATATATATATATGTATATATATATATATATATATATATATAAGGATGATATCATTATAAAAATAACGATCATATCAATGCCAGCATGAAATAAAGACCATATAGGTGAGAATTAATATAGATAAATAATTATATAAATGTAATTATAATAAGGGTACTGAAGATGTTTTCAATCATTTTTGCTCATTCCCTCGCTTTTCAACAGTGCTAAAGGAGTTCACAATGCAGTTTTAGAGTAATTTTGACATCTATTTCTAGCGTGTTAGTGCTGTTCTCAGTACCTTTAATTATAATTATATTTATATAATCCTATATTTATATCTGTATATCTATATCTGTCTGTCTATCTATCTATCTATCTATCTATCTATCTATCTATCTATCTATCTATCTATCTATCTATCTATCTATCTATCTATCTATCTCTCTCTCTATATATATATATGGGGGGTGCGTGGGGGTGTGTGTGCGTGAGTGTGTGTGTGATACAATGTGTTGTGCTATCGTTGTTGTGTTGTGCTGATACAGCTGACAAACGACAATAGTAGCATTTTTACGTTTTAACATATAGTTTAGTGTTTAAATAGTGAAAAGTATGTTTATGGCAATAAAATAATTCGTATTTCATATTATATAAGTTGAAGGTGTATAAGAGAGGGTAAGATAGTGAAGTAGAATGATTTTATGAGTTATCTTCTTTGAATGGTTTCAACAACATACGAATTGTTGTATATGACAGATCCTTATTCACCCATTCAAAACTTCTAAATCTTTATAGCAAGTGACGTATGAATACCGAATCTGTAAGATAGGGAGATAGGCAGAAATAACGAAAGATAATCCAGGAAAATAATTAAATCCAGGAATTCACCCGTACTTTATTTATCGTTCCCTTAATGGAGAGGATATAGACATGATCTCTGTGGGAATTGAACCCAGAGAGTTTGAACTGATAGTATTCAGGATTTTATTCAACTTTCTATCAACATTGCCCCTTCACCATCTTGTCCACATGTTAATCTGAAGATTACTGTAAATGTTTAACAGTTTACAATTCAACTCATGAGATCAGATTAATATTCCAAAAGTTAACCACATCAAAAGAAATATGAATCAAAGAGATATGTATGTATGTATATATATATATATATATATATACATATATGGAGAGACATACTCTTCATAAAATAAAGTTAAATATAAATACAATCCATCTCTATATATACGCGCGTACGCAGACAGTCATATATAATCATAATGCTATTCGTTTGCCTATATTTAAATTAATACACCTGCTGTTGAATTACTTTCGCAATATGCATCAGTCGAATGCATTCCAAGATATAATGAATTGCTACGCTTTACATATGGAAATCAGTTATTAAATCACCTCACTCCCTGTTGGTATTCTGGTCTTGGATCAAACTTGGGGATACATAAATGATATATTTCATTATCAGAGGTGAATATATTGCTCGATCTGTTTGGAAATATTTTGAACAAATCAGATTTAAACGCAGTAATAATAAACGTAAATGTTAACCAAGTAACACAAACTATAGAGATTAAAGCCACGGGAATATATAGACTTGTCACTCTTGATTATTAAATTTTACAAAGCCGTTTCCTATCTAATTCTAATTTAAAGTTAAGTTCAACTGCTTAGTTATGGCTTTCGTTGCAAATTTATATTGGCGTGTATATGAAAACACGTTCATTGTCGGTATTATTTTCTGTTATCAGTAGTAGAATAAGTGTTACTGTTTGGGTGATGTAGATAATGGGTGTCGAGGGCGATATGTAATATTTATGGAAGCATTAGAATATGTTAAACGTTCAATTATCAGTCAGTTAAAGATGATAAAATATTTAAAATATATGAATTGACAGCTTTCAAACCATAATAGTTTAACTTAAATAAGTTGCCTTCATTAAACAAATGTGAATTATGAAGCATAAAACATTTTAAAAAATCATTACACTTACTTTTAAATGAAACGTATGATTAAAAGTGACGCATGGTAAATATTTAATTTTTTTCATGCAATATTAAATATTGATAACAAAGCTGATAGGAAAACAAAAATATGTATATATTATTAAACAAGCGTAAAAACTTTACAAAGAGAGAAAAAAAACATAACGAGTAATAATGCACCTGACAGTATATATTTCGCTTAAATTTACAATTCCGACGTCTGTTTGTAAATATTTGTTTTGAATATTTGAATTATTCAGACATTCAATACTATGTACATGTATTTAGTGGTGTAATACTAGACGAATATACAAACAGAAAATCTTATATCTGCAATTTTCGCTTTGTGATTCTTTTGTTTGTGTGCAATAATCACACACTGCAACAGTTTATGCACACACACACGTACACTTACAAACATATACTTGTATGTGTGTACGTGTGAGTGTGTGTATGTGTTTGCGTTTGTGTATGTGTCTGTATGTGTGTGTGCGTAAACTGTTAAAAGGAGTTGAATAACGCAATTTGATACAGACATATAAATTAAATGTTGGGCGTCAGCCAATTACTTCGGTCTCAGTACATTTTCCCAAGGCTGAAATAAGGATGATGAAAGTTGACCCATAAAGGAACTGAACTCATTACATAAAAAAACTGGAACAAAAAGATGCAAATCATTGTTTCCGACACTGTCACCATACCAACAATGGGGTAGGAATTCCAACCACGTTTCGTGGTTCGCTACCTCAACAGCTCCTTTATAGGATCCAGCGGTTAAAGACATCATCAGGAAGAACCACATCCCGTTTGGGGCACTACCCCTCTACCGTTTTCGACCTGGCACCCCCCCACTTTCGGAGGTGTCTTCAGCTCTGGCGTTGAGTGTGTTTCTTCTTTCTCCTTTCTTCTTTCGTTCTTTGGTTTCTCGATGCAGCGACAACGAATGTCAGCGGGCGATTACGTTAGGAGGAAGTGGGGGGTGAACATACCAAAGGTAAAATTGTATACAAATATGTTGAAAGAGTCAATATGTTCAGTGGCATTGGTTTTGATAAGTGGGTTGTAGATGGTCAAAATCAATCATGCGTAGAGCATGCGTAGAGTAAAACAAGTGTACATAGGAAGTGAAAAAATTCTCAAGTAGGAAAAATATATATAAATGAGGTCATAATCCTGTTTGAAAACTTAAGGACACAGAATGCTTGTGCCACGTAGCCACCTGGAAACGATGTTTCCTGGGGCTAAATAGCAGTAGTGTTTTTCCCTTTCCTTGGACTGCCACGTTAAATTGGCAACAAAACCGTCACTTTATCGTTCTGCTACTGTATAAGTCTCTCTGAGAGATTTAGAAATGCAATATTACTAATTTTGTAGATCAGTGAATTTATTTCGTTTGAAATGCTATAAGCTTTCATAGGTGAATAAGCATCGGCAGCTAGCAAGCCAAGCTACTCCAGACTGATGAAGAGCAATGACTCTGAAACTAGTTTTGCTGGGTGGATGTGCTTATCTCCCCTCTTTGAAAACATAAGGACACAGAACTCTTGTGTCACATAGCCAACTGGAAAAGATGTGTCCTTGTGCCAAATATCAGTAACATTCTTCCTTATCCTGGGACTCCCACATTAAGTTGGCAACAAACGATCACTTTATCGTGCTGCTGCTGTATGAGTCTCTATGAAAGATTTAGAAATTGAATATGTCAAATTTTAAATTATTTTGTTTTTTGTAAATATATTTCTACATGATGGCAAGTCACCATCCGATGGTGTGTGTGTTTATGTGTGCATGTGTTGGTGTGGGTGTGTGAGTGTGTGTGTGTGTAACGAGAGAGAGGTGGCGGGCTAATTATGAAGTGTCCACTTCGGAGCAGTGTATTTCCGATTTCAGTCTCACTTCTCAGCACCCTGAGTATGTGTCTTCATTTATAATCCGGAGCCAACAAATACGTTTTAGGTTAAAATGCAATCTAGATGCCACGAAGCTATCTTTTCTTCCACAATAAATGAAATGAGGGCTGAATTTTAGATTGTACCTTTTAGTGTGGTACAATTTGAAACATTTGACTACTATTCGAGGAGGTTGAACGAGTATACAGTACCACTGTTAATGACACTTTTGCATTCACATCGTTGTCTTCGTCTACTTGAACCTATCTATGTATGCATTGTTTAATCCGTAGCTCCCTTTTTCAATACTGTTGAATATGGTAAGATCAAGATTTTGATATTACTCACAGCTTATGTGACGTCGTAGGGCTATGCTCGCCGAATTTACTGATATTGATTCATACTGCATGAACCGATGCAACTGCATTAGCTTCAAAATCAGTGTACTTTCAGAAAGTTTCACATGCCATCGACATAGCTAAATCCCGTGATTCAGTTAAGTGTATCCCTTGTTTGACTTTGAAACAAACGATGGTTTTATTATTTGCAATCATAAGAATTATATTATAGAAATGAAGATTAAACATATAACTCCAGTGCCACTCTGGTGTGTGTTCGTGGATTGAGAGAAATCAATTGTCTCTATGTTCAATATGTTATCTCAGTTGCTCAGAAACAATGCAACTCTGTATTTCACAAAGTGTACAGCTTTAGACATTTTGTTTCTTCCCTCTACGTTTTGTGCGAGTCCCATTCCGTGGCATCGTGGACAGGTGTCTTCTACTATATCCTTGGGCCGAACTAAGCCTTGGTAAACGGAAACTGATAGAAGCCCGTCGTATATATATGTATATGTATATATATATATATATATATATATATATATATATATATATATATATATATATATATATATATATATATGCGGCGGTGCATCAGCATGGCCGCAGCTCTGGGCTGAAACATAATATATATATATATATAATATATATATATATATATATATATATTGTGTGTGTGTATGTGTGTTTGTCCCCCACAACATCGCTTGACAGCCGATGCTGGTGTTTTTACTTCCCCGTAATTTGGAAGTTCGGGAAAGAGACCGACAGAATAAGTCCCAGGGGTGATTTGCTTAACTAAAGGCGGAGCTCCAGCATGACCGCAGTCAAATCACTGAAACAAGTAAATGGATACACCCTAAAAAATACTCTTTTCTAGTCTAGGCACAAGGCACGAATTTTTGGGGAAAAGGGCCAGTCAATTAGATAAACCCCAGTACGCAACCGGTACTTAATTTATCGACCCCGAAAAGATAAAAGGCAAAGTCAACCACGGCGGAATTTGAACTCAGAACGTAAGGATATGCCGCTAAGCATTTTGTCCAGTGTGCTAATGTGACTGGCAGCTCACCGCCTTACACCCTAAACAATATCATAATAAGTGGCATTTAGCCAGTGAAATAGAATCGTACTCCTCTTAAACCAAACTTTGGACGTAAAAAGGTCGGATGTTATCGGGTGGAATACATTCGACCATGGATCTACTCAAACAGAAATAACCTGGTTGTGAAAAATTAGTGACAATACATAACTCTCTATTTGATAGAAGACATTGATGTTTGTGGTTATCGTCACTGCATGTCGAAATCTTAAAAAAACATTGTAATGTATTATATAGATGTAATTTTTGATGCTGAACGTGAATTTGTTATTAATTTATTCCAGAAAAATTGAGCGAAAATATTACACGTACTCGACGTTTGATAGTTTTCAAAATTTTCAGCCAATCAGAACAGCACGTTCGCTGCCTCTTCCATCATCGTCACAGTAGCGAGAAAGAGGTGGGGAGCACCGGCATGTCAAAACATTAAACTAGCAACAGTAAACAGAGGAAAACATTAAAATATTCGCGAGGAAATTAAATATTAAAAAACTACGAGCATAGCAGCAAGAGATGCTAGAAATAACTGTCAAAACATTAAAATACACACCAGCAAAGTAAACAGTGAAAACATGAAAGCATTTGCGAACATATAAAATATTTAAAAGATACGAGCAAACCAGCATGTGTTGCTAGAAATAACAGTCAAAATATTGCTAAAACATATTTATTAGTTAAGAAACTCAAGAATTAAATTTTGCAATACTCTAGGATTTTATCGGATATATTATCTTTCTCTTATCTCCTTCTCCAGATAAATATCTCCTTCTCCAGATAAATTCCACGCTTTAAAGATATCCAGCTCTTCTCAATTTTGTTATTAGACTCAATTTGGTGGTCTCACTCCTGCTCAAAACGATATTTGAACGCATTTTTATTCGATTGCAAGATTAACGTCTTGCAAATAGTTTTACTACATTTTGTCACTCCCTAGTTGCATAATATTAATATTAATTTCATAACCGAATACGAAAGTATCTTTGTGTATATAACCACTAAATATTCTCAAAACAACTGCTCACGAACTACGAGAGGTGTAACTGTTTTACATGCTGTTACATAGATTTTCAGCATGCATTTTTCAAGATACATAATATTATCATAAAATGCCCTAAATCAACTCATTATTTGACAAAATCTTCAAACACAAACTAACGTTTATCTGAAATGTCACTTGTTTCCTTTTCTTCCATTCCAAAAAAAAAAAAAAATTCAAATATTTTCTTTTTTAAGCACCGCTTTGACAGCTTATCACAATTCTGAAAACCTATGTCACCTCCGCCCTCTGCCTCGGCGCTCAATCGGGTAAATATTTAATTAGAACCACAGTAATCAAACTTTCTTTTACTACTAAAAATATATGCAATAGATTTTGATAGACAGAACCGTTAAGTTCAATCCTCAGCAGAATTTATGTCAGACAAAACAGAAGAATTCTTATTCGCAAAAATGGAAAATATGAACCATCTAATAAAAGGAAACAATCAAAAGAAAATATTTATTCGAGAGAAAAGATGCTGTTTAGTTACTGGAAATGACATTTCCGAATATGTCAATAAGCTGCGAAGAAAATAAGCAAAATTTATGTTTTCCCATGTGATATGTTAATAAGTCACTTTAAAAGACGTATTTATATGAATATTGGCAAGTTCGGTGAAATATTGCAAGGAAATGCGCATTTCACTCAAACATTTATCTACCATCTATGATTTCTCTCTGCAATTAGAAGAATAGGAGAAATACAAATAAAAAAATAGTGTCAAATTACACACTGTCAATTTTCTGTTCTCAACAACAAAATTTGTTTTCTTTTATGACAACTTAAGAAAGATCAATCATTTTATTCTTCCTGTACAGAAAGAAACACATCCATATATAATGCATATATGTATGTGTGTGTATGCATTTATATATATATATATATATATATATATATATATATATATATATATATATATATGTCTATGTGTGTGCGTGTTTCTGGGCTCTTTATATGAGTGTATATTGAAGGCTGGTGTCTTAGTGGTTAGTATTTTAAGCTCATGATCATAAGGTCGAGAGATTGATTCTCGGTGGTGATTTATGTCTTTGAGG
>NC_042998.1:63784473-63789473 GCF_006345805.1 Octopus sinensis | reverse complement strand
CATCGAATGGCAAGGTGTCAACATCAATGGCGAGCTCCTCACTCACCTCCGTTTCGCTGACGACATCGTACTCATTGCTGAAAACATGGATCAGCTTCAGACCATGCTGACGGAACTCGACATCAAAAGTTCTGCAGTAGGTCTCAAGATGAACCGCATGAAAATATAGTTCATGCGGTCAGACAATGTAACAACAGGTCGAATGGTGATCGGCAGTGATGAAATAGAGGAGGTGAGATAATATGTCTACCTGGGGCAGGAAGTAAATATGTGCCGGGGTATCAAAAAGGAGATCTCACGGAGAGTAAGGGCCGGATGGGAGGCATTCAATGGCATAAGGGATGTGCTCAAGGGAAGGTTGGACAGGACCACCCGCGCCAGCCTCATTAACAGGGCAGTTCTGCCTGCAATGTTATATGGTAGTGAAACATGGGCTACCACAAAGAGAGAAGAGCAAAGACTGGTAACGGCTCAAAGAGCCATGGAAAGGTCAATGCTTGGTATCTCGTTGAGAGAGCACATCAGTAGCAAGATCATCAGAAAGAAGTCCGGCGTGAGAGATGTCATCGCAGAGTATACACGCAGCAGGTATAGATGGGCTGGACACGTCGCCCGACTCACCGATAATCAGTGGACGCACGCAGTTGTCGAGTGGAACCCGCGTGAGCGGAAAAGACCACCCGGAAGACCTCCACGACGGTGGAGTTATGATTTCAAGAGGACGATGGGGATCACGTGGATGAGAAAGGCGCGATCCAGAGAGGAGTGGACAGCGTGCTGTTACCAGCGGTGTCAAATGGACGCCTGACAGACTGGTCGGTCAAAGTGATCAAAGTGATATTTATATATATATATATATATATATATAATTTTTTTTCTAGTTTCAGCTCAGAGCTGCGGCCATGCTGATGCACCGCCGTTTTGTGCTACACTGTTATTGCGTCGAACCTCGTCTAATATATGGCACTTGGTGAGAATGGAGTTTGATACAGCTACTCTCATTGCACCTCTTGCCGTGAGGTAGGTTCATCTGGGACTCTTGACAGGAAGATGTCCAGCTTGATTTAAAAACCGCTACATCTACTTTGTGCACGTTCCTCAGACTCTTTGGGAGAATATTAAAAAGCTGTGGGCCCTTGAAACCCAGGCTGTTGCAGAAGCTGGTCCTGAAGCGTGATGGTATTGCTGGGATCTTTGGCACTATGCAGTGTCGTCCCGTTCTAGCATTGGTGTAGCTTACAATGCCAAAATTTGGCACAATTCCTTCCAGGATCTTCCAGACATATATTACTGCATATCTCTCCCGTCTTCTCTCCAGGGAGAAGAGTTTTAGCTGTTTCAACCTTTTCCAGTAGCTGAGCTGTTGCAAAGAGACGATCTTCTTTGTGAATCTTCTCTAGATTGCTTCAAGGTCTGCTGTTAATTTTACACTGGTGGATGACCATAGCTGTGAGCAGTAATCCAGGCGACTGAGGATGAATGTCCGCCAGAGGACCATCATGAATCCAAACAGGCATTGAATGGACGGATGCAGAAGCTCTAGAAGATCTCAACTTTGCAGATGATATAGCGCTACTTTCACAAACATAGCCAAATAAAACGTCAAAATTAGAAGCAATAGCTGCCAAACTAGGATTGAAAGTCAACCGCGACAAATCAGAATTTATGAGCGTTAATGGAGAAAACAGTGAACGTATTAACCTAGAAACCGGTGAACTAGAGGATGTAGCCGAGTCTACGTATTTAGGTAGTAAGATAACGTTTTCAGGCGGTACCGGCGAAGACATTAATACAAGAATATGCAAGGCAAGGACCGCTTTTCACCTGTTAAAAAAAGTATGGAGTGCAAGTGTAATTTCAATTTAGAACAAAATAAGAATTTTTAACACTAAAATAAAAGAGATGTTATTGTATGGGGCTGAGATATGGCGAACAACATTTAAGTCAAATAAGCAAATACAATCATTCATCAACAGATGCTTGCGTAGTACGCTTAAAATTAGATGGCCTCAACACATAAGCAATATGGAGCAATGGCAAAGAACATATCAAGTTTCGATTAGGAAGCAAATATTTAAGATAAAGTGGAATTGGATTGGTAGCTCAATTAGAAACGAAACACCAGATGTATCAAAAAGTGCTTTACAGTGGAATCTGGATGGATATAGAAAGAAAGGTAGGCCTAAGAACTCGTGGCGTAGATCAACACAAAAGCAACTAGAGAAAGGGTGTGGCGCAGGAGTAGCTGTGTGGTATGTAGCTTGCTTAACAACCACATGGTTCTGAGTTCATTCTCACTGCGTGGCACCTTGGGTAAGTGTTTTCTACTATAGTCTCGGGCCGACCAAAGCCTTGTGACAGTATTTGTTTCACAGAAACTGAGAGAAGCCAGTCGTATATATGTATGTATATATATATATATATATATATATATATATATGTGTGTGTGTGTGTGTGTGTGTGTGTGTGTGTGTGTGTGTGTGTGTGTGTGTGTGTGTGTGTGTGTGTGAGTGAGTGTGTGTGTGTTATTTATATGTTTGTGTTTGTCCCTCCAACATCGCTTGACAACCGATGCTGGTGTGTTTACGTCCACGCAACATAGCGGTTCGGTAAAAGAGAGCGATAGAAGAAGTACTAGGCTTACAAAGAGTAAGTCCTGGGGACGATTTGTTCGACTAAACGCGGTGCTCCAACATTACCGCAGTCAAATGACTGAAACAAGTAAAGAGAGTACAGGGGCACATTCATCGCAGAGTATAAATACAGAAGCGAAAACTTATGCGACATGGAATTAAATCATACGTGGCCTATACTCCGCTTTGGATGGTTAAAGGTGGGAAAAGAAAAAAAAACAAAATAGAATAATAGTCATAAATATGTTTGTGTGCTTTTGTGAATAAATATATTTCTGAGCATTAGTTTAAATCTGATAATAACAATATGCTAAGAATTTATTTCGAAATAGGAAATATCTCCTTTTATTCTTTCATACTATAAGGAAAAATACATGTTATTCAGACAATTTATTAAAAAGAAATTTTATTCTCACTAGTACTGTAAAACAAAAACAACCTTCGATTTGTCATGGCTAAAGAGTAGAGAAAAATTTATTCAAATACTTTATCCTCACTTGGCCTATACTAAATAATATTTTAAATCACATCCATTACTAAAATTCAATCAAAATTAAAAATTACGTCGTTTATTTAAGAAAATAACATTCTCAAAATTAAAAACCGTAAATACACATTATCATAATAACATAATTATATTATAATAAACACAATTGCAGCGTGGAAGGTGTTTGTAAACCATTTAAAAAGAGACAAAAAGCATTAGATTCACTTCAACATTTAAATTTAATTTGCGAAAATATTTCCGTCTCTTTGAGTGAACAGGTTACGGTCTCAAAGCGAGGAAAATATTTTGGCAAATTAAATTTAAAAGTTGAAGTGAATCTAACAGTTCTTGTGTGTTTTGAAATGGCTTATAAACAACTTACACGATGCGGTTGTTTTTGTTTCAGCACACTAGCTCAGATCAGGTCACTTGCTATGCAAGTATATCTCTATACTAAAATAGAAATTTACTGAAGTCAATAAAAAATGCAACTTTGAAATATTTAAATATTAAAAAGTTTTTTGAAAATCTAAATACACCAATATTAAACAATTGTATACAAATTACGATTAGTCATTTGTACATAAAATAAATAAACAAGACGTTTGGAATACTACTCCCAGCTATGGTCACCCAAAAGTGTAAAATTAACAGCGGACCCTGAAGCAATACAGCGAACCTCACACGATGATAGTCTCATTGCAACAGCGCGGCTACTGGGAAAGGCTGAAACAGCTAAGACTCTACTACTTGGAGCGAAGGCAGGGGGGAGGGGTGCAGAAAAATACATCTGGAAGATCCTGGAAGAAATTCTGCCAAATTTTGGCATTGAAAGCTACACCAATGCCAGAACGGGTCAACACTGCTCAGTGCCAAATATGCCAGCAATGCCATCGCGGTTCAGGGCTTGTTACTGCAACAGCCTGGGTTTTCCCAAAGAGCCTGAGAGACCTACACAAAGTGGATGTATATGTTTTCAAAGCGAAATTGGACCTCTTCCTGTTGAGAGTCCCAGATCAACCTACCTCTCGGCAAGAGGTGCAAATGAGGGTAGTGACATCAAACTCCATTATTCTCTAAATGCCACATATTAGAAGAATCTCTCAGTAATATCTGTGTAGCAATACGGCGGTGCCCCAGCATGGCCACATCTCTGAGCTGAAACTAAAAAATACAAATATAAATAAACAAATAAATGATCAAAATGTCAGTTAGTTTTCTGCGGAACATAACGTACTGCGTATCTGTATGTTTATAATTTTTTATGGATTCATACTTTCGAAAGACTAGAAGAACAGGAGATATTTAATTTTACAATAGCAATTGACTAAGTATCATAGGGTCTACGATGAATATTCGTATAATTATATATGTTTAAAATGTATTTTAAACATATATAATTATGATTAAGAATTGTTATAATATGCGTTAATGTTATAGTCATTGTTTATGTACGTATTAATCTCTTATTTATACTAATAATTACATAAAAAGTAATAAATAAATAAATAACAAAATTCTACTTAGTTTTCCAGAGGAAAATATACTGCTGTAAATCAATATACATATAATTTTATGCATTCATATTTTCGAAAACAAGAGAAGAACCAGAAATGCATAAGACAATAGAAATGTTTTTTAATTACTATAGGGTCTACTATAAAGTTATTTGTATATTATTAAATTTAATTTAAATGATTATAATTATTGAAGATAAACTAAAATAATGTATAACTTTTATTCATTTATCAATATAGTTATATACTTAAGATAAATACATTAGGGCATTTGTATATATTAATCTTATATTAGAAAATTATTGGTTTGGTGCATAATTATTGCAGCTTTTTTCAACAAATTTTATTCAACAAAAATAATAA
>NC_042998.1:63757826-63784373 GCF_006345805.1 Octopus sinensis | reverse complement strand
ATTCAAGTTTTGACTGATATTTTACGGCGTGGAGGTATCTCTTAGATACCCTAAATTATAATTTTATAGATATAAATAGATATGTTTCTTTATTAGCCACACAGGGCTGCACACATACAGGACAGATTATAAAGTAGAGATTTTCTTTTTGGGGAGAAAAAAAAATGGGGTAGGTTTTCGATCAAAAGGGATCGTAAAAGGGAAACAAAAAGACCATCAATAGGCATCATGTATCACAGAAATGTCATGATGTAAAGTGTAAAGGGGGAAGCAGATAAGGTTTATCCGTGGAAAGAAAAAGCCTACGGAAAAGACCACGGTAACCTCGGTATGTAATGTCACATGTTAACACATTTGTTTCCAAGTAAGTAACTCTGTTTTAAATTTTTCCGGATTCATAGGATTATGCTCAAGGTGGCATCGTCATTCATACGTGCGATCCTTGCTATATTCACCCATCTTTTTTTTTTAAACATTCGCTAGACAAAACTTACCTGTCTACTCTCACTTTCCTTTTCAAGTGATACTTGAAGAATTTGATTAGAGATTGACCAGGGAGGAAAGTGTTTGTCTCCAATCATTTCAGATGCGTCCACCAGATACATTCTTTCGCCATAAACAACAAAAAATAGATAGATAGATAGATAGATGTAGAGGTAGGTAGGTAGGTTAGGTAGGTAGTTAGGTACATACATATCTTTGTATGCATATGTATGTGTGTATAACATATATATATATATATATATATATTATATATATATATATATATATGCACCGCACATGTGTGTGTATGTCACTGTACCTAAGTATTTTTCGTACCTCCACCGTTTGGCTGCCGACGTTGATTTGTCTACGTCTCTTCCACCTAACAGTGCATTGAGAAAAGTCTGCAGAATAAGTACTGGACTTTAAAAACACAATACTGTAGTAGGTCTGTTCGACAACAACTCCTCAAAGCTGTGCTACAGACTAGCATTTCTTGAAATGATTGTAAGTAGTAAAAGATGAACACATTTAAAACTGGTAGAATCCGCTTTATCAACAAAGGATTTCAATATAGATTTCAACCAGATATCTCTAAACATGAAACATGTCATGTTCTAGAAGGTTTGTAATACAGTCTTAGTAAATATCGGCAAAGTTCTCAAAATGCATTTGCAAATATGGGTATATATGCTGCTTGTTTCTTAAGGTATACTTAATTCTGATTGATGTCATTGATATATTCTTCAAACCCTGAATACTAAACAGTGCAATAATTTGTATGATTGGCAGAATTTTACCAAGTGGAAGTTAGGATTTGCATGAACATTAGTATTAACGAAATAATCAATTCGTGGAGGGTTTTAAATTCATTATTTTCCTGTTTTAGAATTGTGGCAACAACAAACTAACATTTGATAATTTAATTCGAAATGCCAATACATTTTATTTTTGATATCCGTGTCTGAATACTTCAACGGATTCGAAATATTCATTCCATTCATAGAATCCATTAAGCGTCAACAACATGACTACTCTTAATCACAAAAGGTCATATGAAATCGTTATTTCTATTCCACTTTTGTGTTAGAAATCGAAAATTTGAACGAACTTGAAGGTAATACTTTTCGTATCCATATATGTTAATGTACGCTGCTTGAGGAATATGCTGGGTTATTATATAAAATATATTAGGTGGTAAGCATTGAAAGATGTTGCATTAAAAATATTAAAAATCGTTACATACATTACCTCATTTACAAGCAAGTGAATTGCTCAAAAGTTCGTTCCCTTCTCTACAAATATTTATATACATATACACGGGCTATTTTAGATACACGGAGAGCCGAATACGCACACTCACACATGCGCATATACGTGCATAATCATATATATATACACATGAGTGCTTATGTATATATATATTATATTTATTCTTTTATTTGTTTCAGTCATGTGATAACGGCCATGATGGAGCCTCGCCGTTAATTTTTTTTAATGCATACAGCACCTAAGTGTCCTAAGACGTCACCCATCTAAGTACTAACAAGGCTCGATGTTGATTAACTTCGGTGATCGGACGAGAACCGTTGCTTTCAACCTAATATGGCCGTAACCCCCCCCCCCCATATATATATATATATAATATATTAAATATATAATATATATATATATATATATACGTATATATATATATACATATATTAATATATATATATTATATTTATATTTATATATATCATACTATATAATATTATATCATACACATTATCTCATATTATTTTTAACAAAAAAAACAATTAAATGATAGTATATTAGTTGTGACTGGGCACCCTTTCAGTTGAGGGTGGACACCTTACTCTCCTGGCAACCGATATGTTTAGATCCAGTTCGCCACTGATTCCACATACGGAACACATTTAATTGCAACGCCACCATTGGCAGCCATACTTCCTTCGTTTTCTTTTATTTGTTTTCCTGCAGTTGTTTCTGTAGTTGTACTGCCGCCATAGTGGAGTACCAACTTGAGGCGTTTAGCGAAAGAAATCAACTCAGCATAATTATTTGTAAAAAGAAACATATCGGCTCTAATTTATTGACCAGCTACATTTGAGTGACATAAAGAAGCCAATACCGCTTGTGAAGAGGCGGTGGGAACAAACAGAAATCCACACCACAGATACAACCCCCACACATATATCTATCTATACTATATATATATATATTTATATATATATATATATACATATATATATATATATAATATATATATATATATAATGTGTGTGTATATACATATATATACACACAGAATGGGTTTCTTTCATTTTACGTCTCCTAATTCCATTCACAAGTCATTGGTTGTTCCGGGGCTATAGCTGAAGGAACAGAATTGTCTAATGTGCCCTGCCGTGGGATTGAACCCGAAAGCTTGCGGTTGGGATTTAGACTTCCTACCACACAGCCGTGCCGTCATCCTCTGTTTGCTGAATATCTTTTCTGCAACGTACGCCAGTATTGCATTTAAACTTTTGTTTGGAATCATTTCATGGATAAAATATTCTAAACTGCAGCACCTATTGCTTACTTGCTTACACCCGAGGAAACACAGAAGTAGAAGAAGAAGGATAAGAAGAAGAAGAGGAAGAAGATGAAGAAGAAGAAGGTGAAGAAGAAGAAGAAGAAGAAGAAGATGATGATGATGATGATGATGGATGATGAAGAACTAGAAGAAAAAGAAGAAGAAGAAGAAAGAAGAAGAAGAAGAAAGAAGAAGAAGAAGAAGAAGAAGGAGAAGAAGAAGAAGAAGAAGATGATGATGGTGATGATGAAGAACTAGAAGAAAAAGGAGAAGAGGAAGAAGAAGAAGAAGAAGAAGGAGAAAGGAAGAAAAAGAAGAAGAAGGAAAGAAAGAGAAGAAGAAGAAGAAGAAGAGGAAGAAAAAAAAAAAGAAGAAGAAAAAGAAGAAGAGAAGAAGAAGAAGAAGAAGAAGAAAAAGAAGAAAAGGAAAAGAAAGAAGAAGAAGAAAAAGAAAAGAAAGAAGAAAAAGAGGGGAAGAATAGAAAAAGAAGAAAAAGAAGAAAAGAAGAAGAAGAAGAAGAAAAAAAAAGAAGAAGAAAGAAGAAAAAGAAGGAGAAGAAGAAGAAGAAGGAGAGAAGAAGAAAGAAGAAGAAGAAGAAAGAAGAAGAAGAAGAAGAAGAAGAAGAAAAAGAAGAAGAAGAAGAAGAAGAAGAAGAAGAAGAAGAAGAAGAAGAAAGCATTACGTGGTAAGCACATTTGTTCAATAACCCATTCACAGCACTATTAGGTGAAAAATATCTTTAATAAGAAAAATATCTCCTGAAATCATAAAACTACTGGATCTATTATGAAACTACTTTCAAACTTTCATATTCCACTCCTAAAATTCGATCATAATTTAGCATGTTCTGATTGTTATAAGATTAATAAACAAGGTCAGAATACGACAGCACACCAATCCCCACACACTGCTCTGTTACAAACAGCAATCCTCTAATATTTAATTGTTTGCCTACATAAATAGTGCATCAATGGTGAGTTAAAAATACCACACACACACATACACAAAAGATTGTTTGAAGTCTGTGATTTTAAAATGCTTCGTTAAGTGCATTTACTAGTAAAATATTCGCTTTATAGTCACGTGGCTTCCCAATGACATGGTTCAGGCTCAGGCCCATTGGGTGGCACCTTGTGCAACTGTCTTCTAGTATAGCCTCGGGCCAACCAAAGCCCTTGAATGGATTGCGTAGACGAAAACTAAATAAACCCGTCCTATAAATGTGTGAGTGCGTGTGTATATGTGTGCGTGCGTGTTTCTGTGTTTGTCACCCATCATCACTTGACAACCGGTGTTGGTGTGTTTATGTTCCTGTAACAAAGTGGTTGTGCAAAAGTGATGAATAGAGTAATGATCAAGCTTTAGAAAAATACGTACAGGGGGCGATCCATTCAACTAAAAAAGTTCCCAAACACTGCTCCAGCATGGTCGAAGTTGAATGGCTAAAGTAAGTGAACAAGGAATAAACAAGATAAAGGCCTCAAATATTTTCACTTCATACCAGCGGTGATACACGTTGTCCCCACTTTAAGGACGTTAGCCGTATTTTGGCTTTTACGACTTTCGAATTTGTTACAAGATAAAGGATAAGCTTGTAACACTGCGACTTTGAAAGATTGACATTCAAAGAAATATCTAACTAAATTCATGTAAATTCACAAACAATAGGCGTAGATGTAGCATTGTGGTAAGAGGCTTCCTTGTTTGCCAACTGCATGGTTCTGGGTTCAGTCTCACTACGTGACACCCCCGACCGACCAAAGCTTTGTGAGTAGACGTGTAGATAGAAATTTAAAGAAGCTTGTCGTATATATGTGAGCGCGCA
Source organism: Octopus sinensis (assembly GCF_006345805.1). Classification (NCBI taxonomy): domain Eukaryota; kingdom Metazoa; phylum Mollusca; class Cephalopoda; order Octopoda; family Octopodidae; genus Octopus; species Octopus sinensis. The sequence continues at coordinate 63,779,484 of NC_042998.1, read as the reverse complement.
CGTATGCATGCGTGTGTTTGTGTGTGTGTGTGTGTGTGTGTGTGTGCGTATGTGTACGTGTGTCTTTGTATCTGTGTTTCTGTCTCATCAGCGCTTCTCAACCGGTTCATGTATTTACGTCCCTGTAAATTAGCGGTTCGACAAGGTGACAAGCAGAAAAGTGTTAAAAAAAGAGGGAAGTAACTCATGTCAGCATCTGGATGAATACTAGGTTTTAAGCAAGTAATTACTGGGTCCGATTCCTTTCACCAAATGTTCTTCATGGCAGGGACCCAGCATGGTTGCAGTTTAATAACTGAAATGGATACAAAGATACAGCTGCTGCCTCACACGGTGAAATTACGTATATATAGAAAAGAGATTATGGGAAGTGAATGAGAAAATTGTTTGACTCGAAATTGTAATCAAAAGATCTATAAAGAGTATCTCTTGTTGAGGATGGTGAAACAAATTTAGCAAAACGCACATGCGCACATTAAAGTATGACATATCCTTAGTCATAGTTATGTTGTATCTTGCATATTTTCTTATGCTTATATCGATATGAACGTAAATACGTATATATATTCGTGAATACATTTAATGTGAAGGCGAAATAAGATATGTAGAGAAATTCTGTCAGGCATTTAACGGGGATGTTTACTGTTTCTCCGAATGTTGTCAATGTATTATCCTATACATTATACATATACATAAACACTCCTATATCTACATGTATATATATATATATATATATATATATATATATATATATATATATATATATATATATATATATATATATATATACATATATATATATGTGTGTGTGCGTATAGAGAGCCATATTTACAGACATAGATATATACACGTTCATGCACACATACTCATTCATATGTGTACACATACATAAATATATTTCAATATATGTATGTCTGTACGCGTGTGTGTGTAAAGAAAAAGTGTAAACATACATATATTCACAAATATCCATTGATATTGACATATAAAAATATGCGTGTGTATGTGTGTGGATATATGTTTGTATGTAGGTATATAAAACCATGTTTACATACGCAAATATAAAAAAATAACACATTTTACATCCTCTCTCACATTCAATTCTACTTTTCATCAGATATATCTCGAAAGAAATCATGTTAAATTTCCATGGTTCAATGATTACCTATCTCACCTTTGTTCCTTTATGTAAGTCAATAACATCCGTGCTATTACAGTATAATTCACTCGTTTATCTGCATAGAAAATGAATGCAATCCCAATTGTTTTCAAACCCAAATCCGGAACGTTACAAAATTTCGCATTTCAATCACGCAGTAAAAACCATATGATTTCAATAAAATAGCTATTAGCTTGCAATGGTACATATTTCTTTCATAAGGCATCATTTGTTTTCCATAGTGTTGTGTCAAGAGATTAAGTTATGTGTGTAAAATTAGCAGATCTGCAAGGCAATTTCTGAAGGATCAAATATTCAATCTTTGCCAACAAACAAGCAAAAGCATTGATTCTCTGATATCACATATTGCCATTGTATATTCGCAACAGCCCCGAGGAATTAAATATATACAAAACTAACAGTGACAGTCAGGCACATTGAGAAACACAAATATGTGTGATATATATATATATATAAATGTATGTATGCATGTATGTATACACACATACACTCACAACTGTATATATGAATATATATATATATAATATATATATATATATATATGCTGTTATATATAATATGGATGCATATTTATACATATACACATATGCATATATGATATAAATACATGTACATGTGTGTGCATATATATTATGCATTATTTACAAATACAAACACAAACCTACACGCATATATATATATATATATATATATATATATATATATAATATATATATATATATATATATATATATATGCATTTATGTATATGTATCAATGTATGTATATCTGTGTATATATACAAGTTTTCTTACCATGATTGAAAGGAAAGTGAAAATATTGGATTCGAGAAGCCGGTTGCCGTTATGCAAATATATAGAATTCGATATGAATATCTGATCTGAGAGCAGATTGGTTTTAGTATTGACAAAACTGACATTATTGAGGTGTGTTGCTACGTATTTCTCTTCCAATTATAATGGCTATTGATAAGATACTTATGGAAGCCTAAACTGCAATAAAGTGACGCTTGCTTAAATTTCAATTTTCCATTCCCAAAATCTATTACGATCATTTTTAAAGTTAGAAAAATAATTTAGAACTGTTCTAAATCGAATGATACAAAAGAAATACAGAATTTGGTAAACGGAAGAGAGAAAAGATGGCAGAGAGACAGAAGGAATAGGAGATGAATGAGAAGCTAGATGTATTCATATTCAGAAAGAATGAAAGGAAGATAGGCAAAAGAAATTTTATGGGGGAACCTCTTATATTCGGTGAGAATTTTCTCCGCCGAAAGCCAATATCTTATGAAATCAGTCACGAGTAAAGAAAGATATATCTACATTGCTAACGATATTACTGTTGATTTATTTTCAAATTCACGCGCTCAAACATAGTTACATACATACATACACACGCACATGTATATATGTATATATATATATATATAATAAATATATAGAGACAGACAGATAAATAGATAAACAGATAGATATATTAAATATACCTGTATGTGTATACACCACCCCACACACACATATATATATATATATATAATATATATATATATATATATATATACGCTAATACTCACTACTCACAAGAAGTTCAGCTTTTATATACTATTAAAACCTCTAGCACTGCTCGTCACTGACAGCCCCAAGATATGCAGGGTGAAAGTTGAAGTGAGATTTCAAGAAAGGTAATTAGGGGATTATATTGCATCCCAAAACTTTCTATGTTCTCTGCTCTGTGACTCCCCCAAATCATTCTGTAAACTTTCTTAAATGATAGCCAAAACATCTTTTTCAGCATAATTGAGCTCTTCATCAGATTTTTAGTCTCTCATCTGGTCCATAATCTGTGGCCAAATGTGCCTTCCTTGATTTTTGCATCGCTTACTCTTGGAAACTTAGTTTTCAAACACGTGAATCCCTCGACAGATCTATCGCTACCTTTGGCGAAATTGTTCATCAACCTTAGCTCAATATGCAAAGGAGGCAGATAGATTTCCCTAAAATCAACAAGGGGAGGATTGATGATATTCTTTTGTCCAGGTGTCAGAGATCATTTCGGTCACACATTCTTTACATCATGATTGTTCTTATCCCGACTGACCTACTCACAGAGAAAGCAATAAAATTTGATACAACCCTGTTGGATTCCAAGTAAAAGTGCCACAACCTGTAGGTCCCCACGATTATTCTATTTAAGTTCCTCATACTTAGTTATTTAACAACAGAAACTTCATATTCTCATGCTTCCTTAATGTTAGCTACTTGTAAAACTTATTTCAGTTGTGGAGTAAAACTGCTTTGACGCTTACTTTGGATGAATCAATAAACAAACGTCACTCATTCGTGTTCTATTTGTGGTTAAGTTTCTCCATAGCAGAATATACATCATTAAAAAATATCGCACCATCCTCAAGTGAGAAAAACGTTGCAAAATCACAATGCCAAGCACGATAAAAACTTCGATCTTTTCCTGGAGAAGATGCCAGCCCTTTAACCTGGAACCAAGAGTTTAGCTTGCTTTTTCGACAATCTTAAATCTCCCACAAGGTCATTCAGATTTGTCTGACTCAACAAATGTGGTTCACTTGAAGAATGGTCAGGCTCAAAGTCCATGTCTTATGTTTCTTTCTCCAAATCTTCATCACTTGACTCGTCGTCACTAAGTGTCATTTGTTTTGGAGGGCCAGGCACAGGTAAGTGCTGACTGTGAAGTACTGGTTTTATAGTAGACTGTAAATGAAGGTATTTTACAGTATGCTTGGATTGTGATGTTACACCTTGTATATTCGTCATGCAGAACTAGCTACTTGAAGTGTGATTTTTGGACTCTCACCAAATCATAGGAATGGCAAAAGGCATATGTCGTGAATCCTTAAGCCATGCAGTGGGAATCTTGATACAGGTTACACAACACGCATGTGGGTCTCAGCTTTTATCCTGGCCAAACATTTTGCAATCAAAATAATGCTCATAGAGACCTAAATAATATTGCCTTAAATGAAAAAGAACTATTTTCTACGTCACAAAAAGGAAGGGATTGTATGGTCGTCATTGGATTGTTCGATTCCGGTGAAAATTTTGCTAAAGAAATTTATTCATGAGACGAAGGGAAGAAATATTTTTTAGTGATGAATCCAATTTATTTAAATTTTAGAAGGATTTACCATTAATGCGTTAGAATGTTATTTATAAATTTAATATTTCAAACAAGAATTTATGTCGTAGAGACTTTGCATTCAGAAGTAAATAATTATTGAATATTTCTCAGGATAGTTCTAATCAAGCAAACATATTCACCGAAATCTCCCTTGGCCACTATGATAGTTTGACAAATTTTATCCATTTACTTCTTATAAAGGCTTCAGGAATAATTTCAGAGAAATGAATATCTATTTCAAGCAGGTCATGCAAACTTACAAGAGCGTTCTAAAACTAGAACATTGACGTATAAATATTTGTTGATACATGCTGCAGGTATGTATATATTAATTTATTCCAAGATGCATTAGTTGAAGCCTATTTCAAAACGTTTATACATGAAATATCGATATAATAATTAAAAGTAGACCAGCAGATGAGAATGTATAAGGATACGTTTTGGCAATAAATGCGATATCGGAAGTGAATGGTAGAGTAACAGCCCCAAGAAATAAAATTTTCATCTTCATCTCATTCAGTAAACATTGCAATATATTGCATATTGATTTTGGTGTTCTAGCGTGTAATCCGCATTACGCCTCCATAGAACCGATATAAACAGTATCGGTATTCCCACAATAGAGTAAATTGTAGTTTTTCAGGCAAAAAATAAAGGATCACTACTCATCCTCAAGGTAATTATCCACATGGTTAAGTAGGTACATGCATTTATTTATAATTACCTTCAAAGATACACATACATGCACAGATGCACACATACACACACGCCGACATATGTATATATATATGTGTATGTGTGTGTGTATGTATATATACGTATATTCAAACACATGTATATATATAAACATATATATATGCGTATGTATATATATATATATATATGAAAAAACAAGTCAAAAATAGAAAATGCTAAAATAATTTTATAGTGAACATTTCAGTACCGGTTTCGGTCATTTTGAGACCTTTTCAACTATAACGATTAAATAATTAAATTTAGAAAAATTAGAAGAAAAGTTTTTTTAAAAGAATATTTCTATAGTAGTGTTCAGATTTAAGTGGCATTCTGCCTTTCTCTGACTCCCTTGTTTGCACTTGTGTGTCGGAGGTCGTTGTGAGTTCTTGGAAGGGTAGTAGAGGAAGAAGGCTGGTGGGGAAAGGGGGATGGGAGAATCTGGGAGTGCCCTGATGGTCGTATTTTGAATGGTCAGTGGCGGCTGGCAGTCTCAGTTCAATTCAGGAGAATATTTATATTGACAGGCTTGTTTATAGAATTAGCGTAGGTTTATAGAATTAGCGTAGGTGTTATACTAAAAAACATTAGTGACAAAGTTAAGGGGTAGGGGGTGGAGAAGTAGAAGAAGAAGAAGAAGAAGAAGAAGAAGGAGAAGGAGAAGATGACGATGATGGTGGTGGTGGTGATGATTATGACGACGATGATGATGATAATGATGATGATGAAGAAGAAGGAGGAGAAGGAGAAGATGGTGGTGATGATGGTGGTGATGATGATGACGACGATGATGATGATAATGATGATGATGAAGAATAAATTAATATATACATACCTGCAGCATGTATCAACAAATATTTATACGTCAATGTTCTAGTTTTAGAACGCTCTTGTAAGTTTGCATGACCTGCTTGAAATAGATATTCATTTCTCTGAAATTATTCCTGAAGCCTTTATAAGAAGTAAATGGATAAAATTTGTCAAACTATCATAGTGGCCAAGGGAGATTTCGGTGAATATGTTTGCTTGATTAGAACTATCCTGAGAAATATTCAATAATTATTTACTTCTGAATGCAAAGTCTCTACGACATAAATTCTTGTTTGAAATATTAAATTTATAAATAACATTCTAACGCATTAATGGTAAATCCTTCTAAAATTTAAATAAATAAGAGGAAGAAGAAGAAGAAGAAAAAAACAGAGAAGGGGGAATATGAATGGGTGTAAGTATAGCTATGAAGGGGCTGATTAGTAATGGATTCTATGGGGTGTAATATTTGTGTGTATATATATTTTTTTCTTTTATTCTAAAGTTGAGGTATATTAATTGTTTGTCGTAGACCCGTTTAGAAGTGGCTTGTATTTTGTAATAAAGAGATTTTCTTTACTTATTCGTTGTCTCGAGGTTGTATCGTCCCTAAATTGGTAGAGGGGGAAAATTCTGAAGTTTGGTGTTTTTTTGTTGGCGCAAGTATCTATGTGTTGGCTAAAAGCTATTTTTCTGTTTTGGGGAATTTTTATCTGGGATCTGTGCAGGGCCATTCGTTTACGCAAACCATTTTTTGTTTGGCCTATGTACTGCTCTTGACACCCGGAGCAGGTTAGTGAGTATATTAGGTTCTCCGAAGCATATGTGAAGTTGCTTTTCACTGTAAACCGTTGTCCCTGCTTGAAGGAGAACTCTGATCCCTCAATTAGATAGTCGCATATCCCGCAATTGGGTCTTCCACATTTTTTTACTGTCGGCTTCTGTGTTGAGGAGTGAATTCGGGCTTGTGTAAGGAGACTTTTCATGGATCTAGGCTGTCTTTTGCTTTTTATGATCGTGTGTGTTTGGAGGATGTGTTCATTCTGTGGTCTTTTTTTAGGAGGGGTATGTTGTGGAGGATGGTGTCGAAGGCTTCGTTATTGAGAGGGTTGTGTATGGAGATGTATGGTAAGGCTTTTGGTTGTAAGTTTTTCTTTGATTTGGGATGTCTCAGTTCCTTGATGTTAAGTTGAAGGGCACGTTGAATGCACTTGTCAATAAGTGAAGGTGGATAGTTCCTGGTGATTAGGGTATCTTTTAGTTCTTGTAGTCGTGTGTCTCTGGTGTTTGCGTTAGAGACTATAGAAAAAACTTTTCGTCTAATTTTTCTAAATTTAATTATTTAATCGTTACAGTTGAAAAGGTCTCAAAATGACCGAAACCGGTACTGAAATGTTCACTATAAAATTATTTTAGCATTTTCTATTTTTGACTTGTATTTTCATATATATCAACTCGTGTGTTCCTTTTCACCCTTATACATATATATATATATATATATATATATATATAGAGAGAGAGAGAGAGAGAGAGAGAGAGAGAGAGATAGTTAGATAGATATATCTGTGAATATATACATACGTATATGTGCATACTTACACATATAAGTATATATATATAAGTATATATATATGCATTGCACCTTCTTCCATCCTAAATTGTGCCAAACATCTGTGTCATTAAAGATGTACTTGAAGCCAGAATGCAACCACCACATAACGATCGAAAAATAAATATAAAGAGCAACAGAGGAGACCTACAACAACAAAACCAAAATACAACCACATTTCACCTCCTACAACCAAACAACGAAGACAGAACGGTGGAAAAGCCATAACACCAAATAACATAAACATGAACTATGTATCCTCTGACCAAGTGACAAACCAAAGAGGCAACTCTTTTTTACTAACAATAATAAATCTCTGAGCGAGGTATAAACAGTAGCTGCATGACATCGTAAGGTATAACTGTCACTTAAATGTGGCTAACCCCTGAGAGTGGATGCTACTGTAGCTTGTAGCTCCAGGTGTCCTCCTAGAGCTAGAAGCTACAGTAGCATATACCCTTAGGGGTTAGCCACATTTAAGTGGCAAATATACTTTACGATGTATTTTTTACTAACTTATCTAGGAAATATGTAAGCCGATCTAAGCCAGGAGATCCAACGAGTTATCAGCAACCTTTTTATGCAAAATACAATGAACACACACCCACCACAAACTAGAAAATCATACACATACAGCTCCATACAAAAACCACCCTCATTGCTACCACTGAACAACATAATACATAACTTAGAACAATGTAAATATCAAACTGCCCTTACCTCGACATTCTTATTAAATATACCTGGCATGAACCCATCAATTATTGCCAAAAATGGAGGACCCCATATATAGAGAGTTGCTTCCTTTTCTTTATCCTTACTGAAACTCACCTGAACAGCACACATATGGGTGCCGAGGTGAAAATATAAGATTTCACCATCGTACTTGCAAATCGCACAGACCGAAATATAGGGGGGGCAGCCATCTTTCTCTATGACTACTTTTCAGTTGATGCCAAGGACATATTTTCCAATGGCTATTGTTAATCTATATCAATATTCAACAAGGCCAAAGACATCATCATTGTTGATCTTTACAGGCCTCCCCAATCACATCTAAATTGCTTTGAAGTGTGCCTCAACAGAATCAAGTCCTTCCTTCAAAAATGCAACTTCGGAAATATACTAATGGTGGGTGATTTTAACCTCCCTCTTATACACTGGCCCATAAATACTCAGAGGTTAGGCAAATGTTCTACATCAGATAAAGCAGCAGCAGAATTACTCTTTGATCTAATAGATAAATTTTTCCTGACTCAGATAATGCTCGAATCAGCAAGACAGAATAAAACGATCTTGGATCTAATATTAACCAACCACTCCATTCACAGTATTTCAGTTGAAAAAACTCTCCTCTCAGACGACGACGTAATACTCTGCAATTTCGATTCCCGGCATATCAAAACCATACCAGCCAATCCCACTCCATGGCATTCATTTGACAACATAAACTTCCACAAACCGGACTGGAGAGCAGTCAGAAAGGATCTGCCCTCCATCGACTGGTTTTTCATTCTCACTTCCATTCACATTGAGACCGCATGACAGCACTTTGAAAACATTGTCACCTATACATACTCAAAACACGCTCCTACGAAATCCATTAACACAAACAGAAACCGGCTCCTTAAAAAGAAAAAAAAAAACACTCATCAGGCGCATGAAAAGACACAATTAAAAAAAATCAACCAATTACAATACTCCCTCATACAACATCTAAATTCAACAACAATGAAAAGGCTTGAGTTGGAAAAACTTCATCTACAGACTGACATGAAAATCGAATAGCTGCGGAGGAATAGTGGGTAATCAAAAACATCAAAAAGAACCCAAAAGTGTTCTATTACTATGTAAATAAGCATAGGACCGCTGTCTCACCAATTGGGCCATTGAGCGATGATAACGGCATTCCCCATTACGATGCTAAAGAAATGGCAGAAATACTGCAGAAACAATACTGCTCTGTCTTTAGTGATCCCACTGATATTGACGTAAGAGAAGCGAACGAAGTTGATTCCCAACATTACATCTCAGACATAATACATATATATATACGAAAGGTTTCCTTCAGTTTCCGTCTACCAAATCCGCTCACAAGTCTCTGGTCGACCCAAAGCAATAGTAGAGGGCACCTGCCCAATGTGCCACGCACTGGGACTGAATTCGAAATCATGTGGTTGGTAAGCAAGCTACTTATCATACAGCCACGCCTATGTATATAATGTGAGTGTATATCTATTTATATGTAAATCTGTATGTATGCAGGTGTGTTGAGTATATATATATGTATATATATATATATATATATATATATATATATATATATATATATATATATGTATGTATGTAATATATGTGTGTGTGTGTGTGTGTGCATGGAGGTATGTCAAGGTTTTTGCATATGCTTACTATAATTACATGTTAAATTAGTTATTTTACTCATTTCAAAACACTCACCACTCGTAATGGAAATTTCTACACATAATAATCTCTTGACGTTATATTTTTAATGGTGCAATCTGTTAAGAAACAGCAAGAATTTTTTTCACACTTTTGACTTGATTTCAAGCTGCTGTTCCCCTTCTCTGCTCATAGATGTGGAATGAAAACGTTTGTGATTTTGTAATAGTGTATGAAAACGTTTGTGATTTTGCTATAGTGTTTAGCACTATATAAGGCGCAGGGAACATATTGGTATTTATGCTTTGTCCGATTAAATAATTGTTTCACTTTCAACGTTCTATGCTCTTGCTCACTTCTCCTTCTGTTTTCCCTCTTCTCTTGTTCTCGCTCGCTCTCTCTCTCTCTCTCTCTTTCTCTCTCTCTCTTTCTCTCTCTCTCTTTCTCTCTCTCTCTCTCTCTTTCTCTCTCTCTCTCTCTCTCTCTCTCCTCTTTCTCTCTCTCTCTCTCTTTCTCTCTCTCTCTTTCTCTCTCTCTCCCTCTCTCTCTCTGTCTTTGTACATGATGCACATGTACACACACACCTACACACAATCAGACACCGACACCGGCACACACACACACACACACACACACACACACAGACACATATGTATACATACATACTTATACACATACATGAAAGCAGAGTGTTCGTATAAGTGTGCTGCGCATCAGTAATGTTTCCTTGCTATTTTCCATTTGTTTGACACTGCCCTGTACATCAGGATGAACATATACTGTAGGCTTCATTTACAGTAGGGAATAATCTTTTCTATGCAAAATGCAATAACAGAGAAATGATACTCCACGGAGAGAGAAGCTGCACCATTTCTGAAATATATCAATAGAAATAGAAAAAATATAGATATGCTTTTGAAGTTTTTGCGCGGTCGATAATAACCTTAAAACACGAATGCCCATATAAGCATTCATTGAATGAAATATACACATGAAAGATTGTCGAATATATCCAAATAATCTTAGAAATATTAACTATAAAGACTGTAAGTTGCTGACGATGTCCTGAGTTCATTTCATAACGCAGGAAACATTATCTTCAGACGAGCCAATTTTGGAGATCTATATAGTCTTTCAAACTGACTACGAATAATCGAAAATTCTAAAACAACTTTCTATGAGAAAGAAATCTATTCTGAAACACAAAAAATATCCTTGTGACAGACATATATGAATTACGTTTGATCATCCTTCTCCTTAATCATAATTGTTCTCGTGTTAAAATATGCAGGGAGCAAAAGCTTTACCATCGGAGAACACTATATCACGGAAACCTTCCTCAAAATATCCGACAGATATCAACAGTTTATCTTCTGCATCCATTCCACTGCATATCAACTCCGAATAAATAAATGATAATAGGTATATGCCAAGAAATCAGAAACATCATCTAAATAATTGTAGGGCATATTTCTAATATTAAGGGCATTCTGTAAAGAAGGAAAAAATAGTTTCACGAACATTATGCATTTTAAGTGTATATACCTTTCCTTTCAGACATTCTTTCAAGTGCTCATGTACAACGTGAACACGCTCACTAAATCAATCAGATATCTATTATGTAAAATACGTTCCGTCTGCCTGTGTGAGTGTCTTCTAAGATCTCAGGCATCCTCCATCCGATTGCGCTCAAATTTGATATGTAGATACCGACGGTATGAGGGCGTGTATAAGTCTTGAAGAAATTATAAAAATCGATTCCATGTGAGACTGCCATCGATAAAGCAGTCCTTTTTGAAGAAGTTGTCCAATTTTGATTTTACTTTTATGGGAACCATTTCGCCCGCATTTTTTCCGTCAAAATTATGAAAGAAATCTAACGACGAAGCATCGCAATATATGGCATATTTATTTTGGCGTTCTTGCTAGTAAGTTGAATTACTTAACCAGAGTTTCGATATAAATGCTATATATGTATATATATATATATTATATATATATATATATATATATATAGGGAGAGTTTAAGAAAAAAAAAACAAAAGACGAAGGCAGATGGTGTACAAAACAAACAGATATATTAGTATAACGCTCAGGAATGGAAAAAGTCTTTTACGTTTCGAGCCTACGCTCTTCTACTGAAAGGGACACAGAAAAAACAAAGAGAGAAAAAATGTGTGTAGTGGCTAACGATCTATCATATATATATATATATATATATATATATATATATATATATATATAATCATATCAAAGAGAAATGGCATATAATTAAAATTAAAATATTTAATCAAAATTTACATTTCCAGTGGTCTAACGTGCAAAAAAAATTAGTCAAGAAGACTATATATTAGTCATACGATATAGTGCATATTTATTCACATAAGGAATCCACTTTACGTGAAATTCAACACATTAGAAAGAACAGCTAGGTTCTGTAAACCACAAAAATAACGGATAAAATTCGACAGGAATAAATTTGGAAATGAAAAACATTTACCATCTAGTACCCTGGACCAAATTGGTTTCAGATCCTCTTTTAGCAAGTCAGGGGGAACTCACAAGGTCTGATCTTCAGCAAGGTTCAACCTAGGGTTAAACATATTTAACAGGAGACAAACAAGGCTACTTGTCTCGTGTTCATACGAACTAACTTTTCAAATTTTTTCTGCGCAATCGCAGTCCAATCGCTGGCTACAATAAAAACCGCCAACTTTAACCGAGAATTATCCAAAAACTTACAATATTTAATCATATCAAAGGGAAATGGAATTTAATTAAAATTAAAATATTTAATCAAAATTTACATTTCCAGAGGTCTAACGTGCAAAAACAATTAGTCAAGAAGATTATATATTAGTCATACGATATAGTGCATATTTATTCACATAAGGAATCCACTTTACGTGAAATTCAACACATTAGAAAGAACAGCTAGGTTCTGTAAACCACAAAAATAACGGATAAAATTCGACAGGAATAAATTGGGAAATAAAAAACATTTACCATCTAGTACCCTGGAACAAATTGGTTTCTGATCTTCTTTTAGCAAGTCATGGGGAACTCACAATGTTTGATCTTCTTCAGGAAGGTCCAAACTAGGGTTAAACATATTCAACGTTATATATATATATATATATATATATATATATATATATATATATATATATATATGTACCAGCTTTTACACGGGTAGTAATCAGTATAAGAAAGTACTAAACCTATTTCATACATAAGAACTATGAGGGGAGTTATACAGCATTCTTTCCCTAAGTCTAACTCTTGTATTAACTAGCGTTGATTACTTTACATTCTTCGACTTAATGTTAAAATCTCTTTTAGCTTCAACTGTATTGTTGTGTGTTGCAGGTTAAATATTTTTTTTCCTTCGATGAATGTATAAATATGTGTCTGCTTATGGAATATGGCATATACAGTATGATCACTGCTGATCGGAGAGTCTATTTCCCTCTATATTTCCTTTGTTGACTTTACGGTAGTGTTGGGGTTCCCATTTGTTTAGGCTTATCGTTACATTCAGGAAATTTACTATCAAGACAGTATTCATTGCAATTTCATATATTCAGTTCTTTAAATATGTTTTTGTTTATTGTTAGATCTATCCATATGATGTGTGTTAATGCAATAGTTTATGAAAAGGTCATCACCTTTGTAGATGATGCAATTCAAGCTCCATCAGTGAGGTATCTACATATGTGTATATGTCGTCTCTATGCTTATGCGCAGTTGCGTATATTTATATTTGGGTGTGAATGCTACTTTAAGTGAATGCTTCAAAGAAAATGCATTTTGTAATCTTCAGCCATAACTTATTCAGAATTTTGAACTTCATGAAATAATATATGCCGAAACAGATAACAGTTTTATTCGATGTACTTTGTTCTCTAACATTTTCTCTTATAAAATATTTTTTTCAATAAACTCATAGAAAACGGAAATACAACGACCACAGATTCACGACAAATGAATTCCATTTGGCACTTAATATCCCCCATTATCTGCTTGAAATTTCGGGCTGAAAGCTGCTTAATTTTCTCAATCTTTTTAAAATTGGCAACAGGAAAGCATACACGTTCAATAATTTGTATATGAAAAGTATAGGTTATTATTTTATTTTTAGTTTTATTCAATATCATAAATTCAAAATGTGTGTAGTGTCTTCACACAGATAGTATCATAATTGACAAAGATACTCACATAGATTCATTTCTAATATTTATCGGTGTAAAAATGTACCCGTATTATGTAAATAGATCACTACATACACGTTTTTCAACATATAGCGTATTCACGTTGATGAGCTACGAATGTACATTTTTTTTTTCAGAAAGTAGAACAATGAATTATTAACTGTATGAAATATGATTTGATTACCTAATGATTGATATTCAGGTTCAATACGCACTTCTTTTTGTATGATTAATGATGACTTGTCATTGATTTTTGATTTCTTAAATCGGGGATTTCGATATAGGTGTTGTTAAATTTGTACATTTAGACGTTGTCATCTAAAAAGAAGAGCGCGCACAATAGAAGAATATATGGAGGCTTTTTATTTTAGAGACAGAATTTTGTGGTAAGTGAGGGCATATTATTCTAAGATTTTAGATACAGAATATATGACGAGGAGGGAACTAATATACCGTTGAGTGGTTTTCGTGTCAAAAATTTCAGAATATATATTGTTTTGTCGGAATATTATGTGAGTGAATTATCATTGAGCATCACCAGAAAAAGGATACGCGTGCGGTTAAATCGCGATTATTTCTCTATAAACAGTAACATCCAAAACTATCTAAACATGAGCATACTCAATCCGTACGTGTTTTCCACTTCACTGATTTTCTCTCGAGGTCATATTTAACCAGTGTGACTAAGAAGCTCGTCAAGTGAAACACACAGACATACGCACAGACACGCACTCGCACACACATAACCACACATACACATACAAAGGTACACACATGCACACATACCATACGCACATAGATAAATATATATATATATGTATGTATGTGTATATATAGTATATTTGTAGCTGTAAGTATGTGCAAATGCATAAAAAATTATTCTTGTTAATATTCATTGAAATCAGATTTAAACACAACTAACTGAAAGTATAAATAATATTTCATTCAATAAGAACATGTTTTTATAGATCATTATTATTTTCTACATGGAGAATATAATATCTATGTATTTCAGGATTGGAATTTATTACAAGAGCAGCTTCTACATTGTATGGTTCCATGAGAAATCAATATCGGTTACTAGCATGTAAATTCTAGGAATTTATTTTATGTAATAGAATATTAAATATATGAACAGGTTTATATTTATGAAGAGAATATACACATTTTGATGAATATCTAGTGTATGGGTGTAAGTAAGTATTTTTATATATGCTTCAGTTCATATACTTATACATACACAGGTATATATACATATAAATACATGTATATATATATTTTATGTGTTTATATATATGTATATGTATGCATGTGGATGTATGTATAAATATATATACATATACATATATAATATATATATATATATATATATATTATATATATATATATATATATATGAACACACACACACACATATATATACATACATATATATATATATATATATTATATATATATATATGTGTGTGTGTGTGGTGTACGCATATATATATATATATATAATATATATATATATATATATATATATATATACATGTGTTAGTATGTATGTGTGTGTGTGTATGTGTATTTATAGTTTCTTATTTAAAAATGTTTCATCTGTTCACATGTTTATGAATTTAAATATTTTCACTGCATCAAATTTTTAGATAAATTTTTGTATTTATATATTTTCATCAATAGGCATTTCCGCATGTGTCTAATATGTGTGTGTGTGTATGTGTGTGTGTGTGTGTATGTGGGCGGGTGTGTACGTTTGTACATACATGTATATATACATTCAAACATAAATTTCCTAAGAATGATATTTTCGAACCTCGCCTTTCTGACAGAAATACCAGTTATCGAATATCGTGCCTATTGTCATGAGTAATTGAGAAATGAGCGTGCTTAGCTGGACCACGTTAGTCTCACTACTTTCCTTCTTTGCATATGTGAGCGTGTGAGTGTAAGTGAGTGTATATATATATATATGTGTGTGTGTGTGTGTACGCATATATATATATATAGGTATATATGCATACATGTGTATATGTATATATATATATATATATGAACACACACACACACATATATATACATACATATATATATATATATATATATATATATATATATATATATATATATATATATATATTTGTATATTATTGATAATATAAAATATGAACATTATTATTATTGTTGTTGTTATTTCTCTTATCATTTTCAATGACGCTTTTTCTCTGGCAGTTATTATACCGACAGTATACCAAAAGAGCGAGCCCTGTCCAAATGGCCAAATATCTTTGATCTTCTTAACACCTTCTCTGGAAACATTGATGTTCCTAACAACGCAGTTTTCTGAAACAGCCTCGTTCTGATGATAATTTCTACCTTCTCAACCCATGCATCCAATCTTTTACTGACTGCTTCCAGTCGTTAACCACAATCGGCACCACTTCTTCATGTTTGATTCTCCATAGTTTCCTAATTTCCCACTTCAGCTCCCGATACTGCTCCAATTACACACTTTCATGTGCCGTGATAGATACCAGCTGTCCACGTCTCTTTTGGAGTTTAGAACCCTTTTGGCGTCATCTCTTTCCTAGTCTTTTCTTCCTATATTCATCACGTCTCCACTCTATCTGACCAACACTCTAACTTAGAGCTGCAATGGCCCATGTGTTGACATAGAGTATCTTACTCCTACCATTCTGTCTTTAATACCAATTTCTCTCTCAGATTGCATTCTTTTTATAGCAGCTCAGTCATGTGCTTCTCTTTCAGTTAGACGGTTTCCAGGATGACTAAGTACTTATACCTGTTGTCGCCAAGTTCCTTCATAACTTGCCCGTCTGGTAACATAATCCCTTACAGATCACCAATTATACCTCTCTTAAGTAGTAGCATCCTACACATATTTATATGCGAAACTCCATTCCCGTGTCCTTGCTGAATGTATGAAGTCTCTCTACGTGGAAATGAATCTGTTTATAGCTTCTCTTCCGTAAGAGTTTTAGGTCAGACATTAACTATAGTTGGTTTATCATAAATTCGTGCCCTGCTCTCTATTCGTAATCAGCAGTTACCCTTCTCAACACTAATAAATATGGAATCATATACGATAAAAACAGCAAAGGTGAAAGACTGTCTCCTTAGAATATTCCTGTCTTGATGTTCACAACTCCCAGTTTCAGTCAATATGATGTCAGATCAGTCTTCCAAACAGCCATACAGCTCACCAGAAACTCTGAGTTACAATGCCACACATTTCCAAACATTCCTCTATCCAACAATGTGGCACAGTGTCATAACTCTTACGGTAGAAGATCCAGGCATGTTTCTACACTGGATAGTTATCATATCAGATGTTATCTCTAATACTTCCCAATGACTATCCCTAATGTCTTTTTTTATATCAATCCAAAACTTCTGACTTCCATCTCTCTCAGGGATGGCATCATCACTCCTAAACATGTCATTCATCTCTTGATATAAACTCTTCTGATTTTGTTGGAAACGTACATTCTGTTGCTATCTCGTGACCCGTTGTTCCTACCTCTTGTTCTTTGCAGCATTGGAAAGTACCCTTTGTTTCAGATCTTCATTTACAGTAGTAAACTTCATTCTCCTGATATTTGACATACCTGTCAGTTTTTCTATCTTTTTAATTCAGCTAGTTTTTCCCTTTCAACAATATCAATATGTTTTCTACGCATTTTGACATCCCCCTCGATTCTCCTTTTCCACAATGATTCCTTGATCTTCTTGTGTGTAGTCTGTTTTAGATCTGCTTCATTTGTAATGTAACGACTTGGAGCGCCGATGAGATCGTTGGTTACTGGGGTCTTTCTAGTTGGCAACTTGTTAACGATGTGGTTTACATTGTTAGATACTTCTAGCTGACGTTGGTTTCCTTTTCTAAACTTGTTTGGATTACTGCCTCCTGATTTAGAAATTTCCAGTATATCGGTAATCATTCACCTGTCTTTTTCCGATATATCTTTCAGTTCATTGATTGCCAAAGTCACCTCCCGCATTATCTCGAGCATTCAGTTCCGCGGCTTCTGTTTGATGCCATCATTTCCCACAATTTCATCTCTCTTTGAATCTCCAATATCGTCCAGAATCTCTATCCACAATATAAACTTCTTATCCTCCAAACTCTGCTGGTTTGTCTTTTTTTATCATTTCACACTTCATCTCAGATTGCCATCTGCTTTTGTGTATTGCCCTTGACTGATTACAACTACTCTGTACACTGGAGTCAAAGGACCCTATCTACTCCAATATTCGTAGTATCGTCCTCTAATTGACCTCTAGTATGTACTCTAATTGAAACGCCATTTTTCCATTATAGGCTTGCTTCTAAAATAACACTCCATTAGAGCACTGTTTACTACCTTAATTAATTTCATTCTAGCAGAATTATGATGACTTCAAGCACTGCGTTGCTCACCCCAGCGGACGAGGGACGTTCCAGCATCATTCACATCTTTGTGGACACGAGTGTTTTGATTAATTTCATTTATTGGTAGTAGAGGTTTTTAAGGTCAGACTACGAGTGTTTTCTTTCTGCATTTTGTTTTGTTATTCTTTTAACACTTTTCTTCTGAAAGATTATCTTTGGATCTCGCTTGTTGGGCGTATATATATATATATACATATATATATATATATATACATACATATATATAGGGTTGACAACTAAGTTCCCGCCGCTTTTTTTAATATACATTTTTTTAAATGTATAATAAAGAATAACAACTAATTAATCAATAATGTATTTACCCTTGTTGTTATCAACTTCTTCCTAACGTTCAACAAGATTTTCTATCTCGATGGTAGAAATCACCCGGTTTCGACTCGGAAAATTGATCCAAGGAAACTCTCAATTCTGCATTAGTATTGAACGAAACACCGCGCAAACATTTGAAAGAGATCGAAAGAGGTGGAAATCCATTGGCGCCAAATCAGGAGAGTACGGCAGGTGTTGCAGCACTTCCCAGCCATGCATTTGAATGGCTTCCTTTGTCATATTGGCGATATAAGGGCGAGCGTTGTCGTGCAGCAGAAGAACTCCATGCTGACGATTAGGTCATTTCTCTTGAATAGCCGTGTTGAGTCCTTCCAGCTGTTGAACTTAGAGTTCCGCGTTGACCATTTGGTTCCGTTCATGCAATTCGTAATGGATAATCCCTTCCCAGTCCCGCCTATGCACAACATCGTTTTACGTGGATGAAAATCTTGTTTACCGAGGCTGAGCCATTCCTTACGCTGCTTCATATTGATGTACAGGCACCATTTTTCATCGCCAGTAACTATTCGGGAAAGAAATCGTTACTTGTGCCCGTGAGTTGAGCGGTGACGAGCAAGCAAACCAGCGAAGACTGTGGTTCGTTGACTTTTGTTGTTGTTACTT
Organism: Octopus sinensis; assembly: GCF_006345805.1. Classification (NCBI taxonomy): domain Eukaryota; kingdom Metazoa; phylum Mollusca; class Cephalopoda; order Octopoda; family Octopodidae; genus Octopus; species Octopus sinensis. The sequence goes on along the minus strand of NC_042998.1, from coordinate 63,759,982 downwards.
AAAGCATGCGGAACCCGTGCTCCATTTTTCTGGACCTTTTCTATAGCAGTGTGGAAGCATTCCATTTATTCTGCCAGTTCCCTTGGCGTTTGACGAGAATTTTCGTGCAAAAGTTGAAGTTGGTTTAATCGCTATGCATCGAACTCAGCTGGACAGCCAGAACGAGGTGCGTCTTTGAGATCAAAATTTTCATTTTTGAACTTGGCATACCAATCACGAGCAGTTCTTTCAGCGATGGCACCCTCTCCATGTACAGCACACATATTGCAGCGTGAGAACCTTGATTAAAAGCAAAACGAAGGTGTCGAAAATGCTTGTTTTTCTTAACTTGACATTCCATTTTAATGATCTAAAATTAAACAAAAAAATGGATTCCAAAAGGATTCAAAAATAGAATTCTCCCCAAAAATAGATTACAAAATTTTAAAACGCAATAAATTCCAAAATATAAAAAAAAAAACGTATCTTAGTTGCCAACCCAATGTGTATGTGTGTATGCGTGTGTGTGTGTGTGTATGTGTTCGTATATACATACATACGTATATGGTTATATATATATACACCCACACACACGCACAAATATATACATAGATACGTACACACACACGCACGCACATATATATATATGTATGTACGTATTAGCATGTCATACATACAAGTCGCCAACTCTACAAATATTCTACGATGTGAAATAATGTCTCCCCTAATTTAATATCTCTCTTTTATTAATAGTTTATAATTTTGTTATTTCGATTTTATATCATATTCGTCCCAAACTTCAAGCATTACTTCTTAACACAAGTTGTCGTTTAAACTTTACATCGAACGATAGTTTGCCTGAGAGTATTTAAGCTTGAAAAGATGGGTTGTAAATAATATAGTTAAAACTCAATAAATTGGAAATTGTGAGATATAACCCAATTGTGCAGCATATAATTTCGTATTTGTCGTTACACTATTGCTATAGTTTAATATGGAATTGAGATAAATATATTTTAGTTGCTTAGTTCTTAAAATGAACTAATATTTTTCCTATTAAACTTCATGCTTTGGTGTGGACAAACGAATATTTCACATTCGAAGTAGTTCATGATTCGAGTGTTTAATAGGAATTCGAGGAAGGTGGAGAGATAGTGAGATAGCAGAATGGTTAGCACGCCAGAATTCAGCAGAGTTTACACTCTGCCAAGATCGAGATTGTATTTATCGTTTCGGGTACGGTAACATAAATACAAATTCAGCATTGGGGTCAATGTGATCAGTTTTATCCTCCAAACGAAAGCAGAGAAAACAGAAAAGAAAAACAAGACAAGTACAAAAACGACAATACGAAGCATTACGCAACAAGGGACTTCTCAATCAGTTCCATGTAAACATAACTGGAGTTGCTGGAAAACATAGGTGGGATTGGCTGAAGAAATGAACACTGAAAAAAGAGACTGAAACGACTGTATTGGAAGCGCAAGACCAAGCTTTGGTCACGAATAAGATGGTCAACCTTTGGAATAAGCAAGCTGTGGCATCACGATGAGGTAGCGAAAGTACTACACTGGAAGTTGAGCGAAGAGTTGGGGCAACAGAGAAGCAAGACGTTGTATGATCAAAAAGCACTGAGAGTGGCGGAGTCAGAGACTTGCTAAATACTCTTGGATTTCCCAATCCAAACAGATCAGGTGGTAGAGTATAACAGGCTGGACACAGTTGCAATGGTCAAGATATACAACCTGTGCTTTATAATTGATGTTGTGTGTCCCTTTGACCCACGAATATTCAAGAAGTCGAAGAACTTGATGAATACAATCTTCTTAAGTATGAAATATATGTACATCTATGGAAAACGAAGGCGAAGTTATTGCTAACTATTCTTGGGTCATTGGGGAAATATATAGGAAATCAGATGAGAGTGTCCAGTAGAGCTATTACAAGAGTGTCTGGTAAAGCTATTACAAAAGTCTGACACACAGACTCACACGTGCACATATGCATACTCTGTATGAATGCGCACAAATACGCATTCGCGTTTTCAAAACACTTAGACATGTTGACATACATACAGATGTATAACCAACCAAGCATATCAAATGGATTGGCGTACGCGGAAAGATGCATTCATGCAATTTACTTTGCTCACACATATCTAGATACATACATACTTA
>NC_042998.1:63747826-63752826 GCF_006345805.1 Octopus sinensis | reverse complement strand
TTCAAATCAGAGCTAGGTCGGTACAGTGGTGGAACTGAGTGCATGTCAGTGTAGATGGCACGCGTTAAGTTCTGAGTTCAAATTGCCTACGTTTAATCTTTCGCCTTGTTTAACTCCATCGCCTGTCAGACTCTTTTAATTGTTTCAGTTGAGCAAAGCGACCCCAGGATTTATTTTCTGTGAGCCTAGTACTTATTCTATCGGTCCCTTTTGCCGAAACGATAAGTTATGGGAAGGTAAACACACCAGCATCGGTTGTCAAGCGACGTTGGGTGAACCAGCACAGACACACAAACACACACACACACACACACACACACACATATATATATATCTATATATATATATATATTATATATATATATATATATATATATATATATACATATATATACATATAGATAGATAGATAGATAGATAGATAGATAGATAGATAGATAGATAGATAGATAGATAGATAGACAGATAGATAGATAGATAGATAGATAGATAGATAGATAGATAGATAGATAGATAGATAGATAGATAGATGGATAGATATGAGGGGTTTCTTTCAGTTTCCGTCTACCGAAACCACTCACAAGGCTTTGGTCGGCCCGAAGCTATAGTGCACAAGGTACCACGCAGTGGGACTGAACCCGGAACCTAGTCATCCTAGATGCATTTAGCAGAGTTTATTCCGTTGGAAGCATTCGAGCGAAGACTCCGATGTAACATTACGTTTCTCCTTCACCTTTTTAATACTAATTTCCGAAGCCCTATCAAAGGTCATATGCACTGTTTTCACTTCAAAGTAATTTATATACTTGTATATCTTCTAAGTAAAAGATATATTAGTATAAACCGCTAATGAATACGTTTATTTCATATTTTACGTGAGATATTTAATATCATGATGAACTGATATTACTAAGCTGTTAGTATTCGAAATAAAAGTATTTATTTTACATTTTTCATTACTTGTGTATTTGATATCTTTATTGTTTTTCGTTATCATTTAACTGAGTTGATTTTTTTTATTTGATTTACACTCGTATGTAAGTTATATAAATGAAAATAAATATTAGATGATGTGATATTTAACTCGGCAAAACATTAGATGTTGCAATATAATTTAATGCCTCTCTTCTTCATTAGCAGACATTGACATTAGAGGTTTAAGCTTACATCATATACAGAATTATCTTTGAAGATGAACTGTATGTAAATGAAAGTTACGAAGTTGGGTGAAACTTGCTAATCTAACCGGTTTAAAGAGAAAGAGAGAGAGAGAGAGAGAGAGAGAGAAAGAAAGGGAGACGCACAGACACACACACATTGTGTTCAAAGGGAAATGTGATCGGAACTGTGAAAACGATAGTAATATGAATCATCTTGCTCAATACGATATATAATAGCCACCCTTGTACCTTCCTAACGGATAAACACCTTTGAGTGACCTGATGTGTATGTTTTCTGCGAGAAAGTTACACATATGCATGTTGCGGTAATAGAAATTTAGCAATTGGTTCGTATCAGTGGTAACTCATTGGAATGCCAGATAAATTATCGGCCTCGATTTACCTTGTTAATGACATATACCTGGATATACAGCGAACTATTTATATCTTCGGTGATAGTGTAGAATGCATGCAGGGTTGTAATAAACTCAGTTTATGCTACTGAAATACTGAAATAGTATTATACGATATATATATCGTGATATTTTGTGATGATTTTTGCAATACTTTTCCAGCTCTGTCTTAAGCTGCTCTTAGCCTGCCTTTTAGCCAAGTGCATGTGAGCATACAGGAGAGTCACAAATTGAAATGTATCATTACCGGGCGTTAGGAATGCTATGAGGGCTTGGACTATTATGGAGAGGTTTTGGTTACTCAGAAGAATGAAACCCCTTAAACCAGCAACAGTACTTATATTTAAGCATCATTTTCCAAAACTGTTTTCTGTCGATGAAAATATGGACAAGCCATCCAATATAATTCCTCACCTTCTTTGGAAATTACCATACAAATTTAACTAAGGATCACTTGTTTACACAAATATTTAAAGAGAATTGTATGCTTGATTGCATAATATATAGGAATATAGATGATAATGCAGTTTCTTTCGGTTAATGTAATTAAGATTGCATTTAAGATTAGACATGTGGAAAGAACACTGATAAAAGGTTACACGTTAAAAAATAGCACTGAGACCGTAGATAACGAAAACTAATAGTCTAACACTGTTCAGATGTGAACAGATATCTTTTTATATAAAAAATAGTCTACAGTCGATATAACAAAATACAGAAGAATTTGAAACGCTCAATTAATGACATATCATTAACAATAATGTAGTATATCTCAACGAGGTATTTCTCACAGTAGTAGAAAGTGGTAGCAATATAACTTCAGAAATTATTCATTTTAAATAGAATTTACATGAATTGCTAGCCGCCAGCGGTCAGTGAGAATGCAGTCATCAGAAGCGTCACAGAGACTGAAATTTAAGCTGAATTAATGCGAAGTAATAGATTCGGAGGCAACACTATTTCTAAAGTGTATCATTATATATATATATATATATATATATATATATATATATATATATATATTATATATATATATATATACGTATATACATATACATGTGCAGATAAATAGATATTTGAAGTATATAAACACTTAAAACATTGCTGAGTTATAAGGTGAGACATTGACTCAAATATCGTAAGTAGTTGTTGCACTAGATGCTTGACACAGTTGAATATTTGGGAAATCATTATCTAAATAACGATGCAAAGAATATGCTTTGAAACAACCAATAACATAATAAGAATACATGTGACTACAAGATGTGCGATTGTTTTCTAGCTACCTATCTAACACACTCACATTGAAAGTGACCCTTACAGCTTACGGTACTGATTTGTAAGTGCATATAATATCAATTTACAAGAAAATGCTTAGCTTGAAATGGATAGGAACGCTCCCACATCCAATCAGCATCACTGTGCTTGTCAAGTAATGGCTCCTCTTTAAAATGTGAGTAGCCGTAACTGAGGAATAATGTAAATAAACATAATTGTCTATGTTTATGTATTATACAACGATCTCAATTTTATGAATGGTTAAAACAGTATCGTAGCATATAAATGAGTGAGAATATTTGACACGTATATAGACACAAACTGGAAAACTGGAAAAATATATATATAACGTGATGCTTTTGCACATATTACTCTCTAAGACGTATATAAATATACGACGCCAAGGCTAATTAGGTAAGATTAATTTGCGCTCACGGCGAGATGAAACAATAATGAGTTATTATGTGTTGGGAGTTTACAACAGGTATGTATGTATGTATGTATGTATGTATGTATGTATTTATCAAATGCAATATACACCATAAATCCAACTGAGAGTTAGTTCCATGTTTGGCGTAGGCATAAAAAGAACAGAAATTGAAATTCAAAATTACTAGTTTGTTGATAAAATTCTACAGAGACAACTGTAGTAAATTTTAACACAATTTCTGCACTTCTGTGTATATATATAAATCCTTAAATCCTTAAAAATGTTTTAGCCCGAAGGCCGCGGCCATGCTGGGGCACCACCGCTGAATGAGCTACACTAATATGTGAATCCACCTCTGATACGTGACACTTGATCAACAAGGGAGTTCGATGCTGCTGCCCGCATCTGCGTCTCCTGTCGTAAGATATGTTCATCTGGGACTCCCGACAAGAAGAGATACAGTTTAGTTTTAAAGAAACCCACATCCACACCATGCAAGTCTCTCAGGCATTTAGGGAGGATGTTAAAGAGCTGTGGTTCTCTGAAACCCAAGCTGTTGCAGTATCTGGTCCTGTATTTTGATGCTGATGTTTGAATCTTTGGCACCATGCAGTGGCGCCCCGTTCTGTGGTTGGGGTAAATTTGAATGCCAAAGTTTGGGACAAGACCCTCCAGGATTTTCCAGATGTATATCACCACATATCTCTCCCGCCTTCGCTCTAGGGAGAAGAGGTTTAATACTTTCAGTCTTTCCCAGTAGCTGATATTTTGCATTGAGACGATCTTCTTTGTGTAGCTTTTCTGAATTGCTTCGAGTTCTGCTGTTAGTTTTATATTGTGTGGTGACCATAGTTGGGAGCAGTAGTCCAAGCGGCTGAGGACGAATGTTTTCCAGAGGACCATCAGTGCCTCCTTCTCTCTTGTTCTGAAAGTTCGGAGAATCCATCCAGCTAGCCGTCTGCATTTTATCACCAGATTAGTAATATGCACTTGGAAAGATGCATCATTGCACATGTCAATGCCTAGGTCACGCACTGATTTTAACTCAGGGATTGCAATTCTTCCTGGGCCAGTGTATCCAGTCTGCACGTCGTTTACTTTTGTGTGCCGGTAGCGCAGGGCCTGGAACTTACCTGCATTAAACTGCATGTTGTTGCCCTCCGCCCACCTGTATATTTTATCCAACTCCTGTTGCAGATGTGCAATATGTTCAGGGTTTTGTATTGTGTGGGAGACTTTTGTGTCATCTGCATAGCTAGCAAGGGTGGCCATCGTAGCTACTGAAGGCATGTCTAAAAGGGCCACTATGAACATCAGTGGCCCCAAGACAGTGCCCTGTGGAACACCGCTTGTTATTTGTGTTTCCTTGGAAGTGGCTCCATTGCTCACAACTGCCTGTCTTCTGTCTTTTAGAAAGTCGTGCAGCCACTCTCCAAGTTTTCCGCCTATGCCGAGACCACGTAGTTTGTGACAGATCATACCATGGTCGACTTTATCAAAGGCTTTTGCAAATTCGAGATATGTAACATCCGCATTTGAGCCATTTAGTAGCTGTTTTAAGACCCAGTCATATATATATATATATATATATATATATATATACAGGTGCTGGGAGTATAACGATCCGGCAAGGTGCCTCAATTTCAGTACCTCAATCAAATGAATCGTAATTAAATTTTCTCTCTCTCTCTCTCTCTCTCTCTCTCTCTCTATATATAT
>NC_042998.1:63740326-63742826 GCF_006345805.1 Octopus sinensis | reverse complement strand
TTACATTTTGACTCACCCTTGTATATATATATATATATAATATATATATATATATATATATATATATATATATTGTTGTATTTAGGAATGGTCATTTTGCCAGTGTAGCCAATAAAAACACACGCACTATATATTTGGCGTTACTTTGCTTCAGCGTTATTTATTTTTTACATTAAACTTAATCTTATTTCAACACACGATTTCACATCAAAAATAAAAATCTTGCAAAACAAATATGTGTGTGTGTGTGTGTGTGTATCTGTGTGTGTTTTTATAGCAAGTATGTATATATATATATATATATATATATATATATATATATATCTATATATATATATATTATATATATATATATATATATATATATATGTATATAGATGTGTTTGCATATGTATACACACACATATTTACATATACACACAGACATACACTCAGAGTGAGATGTGCGTGAGTTGTGCTAAGAAATTTAGATGTTCATCTATATTACTACGATCATGGTGAATGCAAAGCATTAGCATTAGCTGCTGAATATTACTGTTTTTCGTCCCACTAATTTTTGGGCATATATAAGACAGGCGTGAAGAAATATGATCTATGAGAATTTTTATTTATTTACATTCTCAGCTCGCTTTCCGGATATATGTATGTAACTAAGTCACTAACTATATTCCTGTAAAATAGAATTTAAATAGATTAAACATTTTTTTCTTTATTGAAATATATGGCTATGAATTAAGAAAGAAGTTCGACAATTATCATTCGTGTAGATTTCAACTCAATATAATACAGAATACATGGTTACAACAGCCACTTCAGATCGTTGCCTATTTTGATTCAATCAGCAATTGTTCGTTCCCACTAAATTGGTTTTGTACATAAGAAGAAATCAATACCTTAAAGACTTATGACCAGTCACAATTCAACTGTAATAATGAAATGTACTTGTTTCTCATGTTCGCATATCTCCGACCATGTACGTAATATCTTTAAAGCGAATGTTACAATGTCTAAGAATATAGAATTTCCTTATTTGTACATTAAACTAAGGAACTGTCCACTTCCATTAACTTAGAGATTAAAATATAAATTGAGATGATATATTCTCAAGAGGAAAGAAATCAATGCATTCTGTTGAAGAATTACATCAAACACAATTCGTTGCTCACCACATTATCCTCCCTGCTGCCCAGCGTTGAAATTTTATTTCGATATTAAAACGTTGGGTATTTTCTATTGTGATTTGCAAGTAAAATTACATCAGTATAAATCATGAGTCTTAGTTGCTGTTTAAATGACAACTGATAAAGTTTTAACTTAATGAAACAACCTATTACTGAAATATCATATAGAATGCATTGTAAAATCAAGAAAACAAATGAGAACGGCTGTTATACTCCATGCAATGCGAGGGGTGCTGAAACGTTTGTTGTTTTAAGGGTATCGCGAAAAGCCTGGCTGGAGGTCGAAACATCCGAGATCTGTTACAGGGTTTACAAAAGTGAAGGACCGCTGTAATTAGTATGAATCTAAGAAAGGTTTGTGCTAAAAAATTCATAATTAACTGACCCTCCTGTATTTTCTTTTGCACAAAGCCAGGTACATTTCTTCAGCACCCCTTCGTGTATTGCAAGATATAATAGTTTTACAAGATCATCAAATTCGAGAAAAGGGATTAGTCAACATTATCGACTCTTGTACTTGAATGGAAGATTATCTTACCGACATCCGGAGGAAGAAAGAAAAAACTGACCCCGGCAGAATTTGAACTTAGAACATCTTGTATTTTAGGAAATATCGCAAAGTACTGCCTTTTCACTGTTTTCACAATTCTTACTATTATAGTGCCAGATCCTAAAAGTTTGTGGGTAGTGGGTTATTTGATTGTAACGATCCTAGTACACAAATGGTACTTATTTTAGCGACCTCTAAAGAATGAAAGCCAAAGCCGATATCGGCAGGATTTGAACTGAGAACATAAAGAGTTTGATGAAACACTAGTAGGTGCTTTCACCCGTCATTGTAAGGAATCTGTCAGTTAACCGTCTTAAATAGGCAAATATAAAGTTATCGCAAAATTATCTTTGTATGTTTGATACTATTTTGAATCAAAATAACTTAAGGATACATAGAAAAATTGCACAATCAATGTATATTTCGAATTCTGTAGTAACATCGGTTTAATGAAATGATGTAATAGACCATGAAATGTAATTTAATTACATGATATGTGTGTGTGCGTACGTGTTTGTTTCTGTACTCGTGTGTGTGTGTGTGGTGTGTGTGTGTGTGTGGTTTATGTGTGTAAATCTCGATAATTATAAGAGATCAAAATGTTTTTACAGGCATATATATTCCAATGAGAGACTGGGTAAACATCTTATTTACTCATACCAAAAGGATTATACAACTCTGTCATATACATATGCATTAGTGTTGCAATTTACATAAATAAATTATACCCAGTTAATCGTACAGATCTCTTCATTGCATATTCATCCGC
>NC_042998.1:63697826-63735326 GCF_006345805.1 Octopus sinensis | reverse complement strand
ATTATTCAAACCCCTCTCAACACATGGCTATGATGCTCCCCCACTACTTCTGCTCGTGATCAGAGATGCACATATTGTCAGCCACTAAGGGACATGCTCAACTGGTTATGGTCAAACAACTGACAAGCAAAACTGTGGTATCGAGCAGAATATTATTATTATTATTATTATTATTATTTTATTATTATTATTATTATTATTATTATTATTATTATTATCATTATTATTATTATTATTATTATTATTATTATTATTATCATTATTATTATTATTATTATTATTATTATTATTATCATCATCATCATCATCATCATCATCATCATCATCATCATCATCATCATTATTAATCTTATGTAACACATTATATGTAAATATGCACTGGAGTTTTAGTCATCTGTCAAGTCACAAGGACCTAAGACAGATAATGTGGTCCTTAAGATGTGCACTGTGACCAATAAGGCTGCGTTTTGCAAGACATCAGACTTGCATGAGACTTCCAGTTTGCTTAATAACTTTGGAAGTTTCAATGCCATTGAGCCCAACGCTCTGATCACCACTGGTATCACTTTTGCATTACCCTCTTCCATTCTACAGTCTTGCTACTTCCACTTTCAATTCGGAGTACTTAGTGATGTTTTTCAACCTCTCTTCTCACAGCATTCATGTCATTTGGTATGGCTTCATCGATGATCTGAGAGTATTTGTCTCTCTTAATCAATATGACAATATCTGCCTGACGGTGTTCGATTACACGATCGGGACTTTATTATTATTATCATTATTATTATTATCATTATAATAACAATAATAATGATAATAATAATAATAATAATGATAATAATAATAATAATTATTATTATTATTATTATTATTATTATTATTATTATTATTATTATTATCATTATTATTACTATTATTATTATCATTATTATTGTTGTTGTGTTGTTGTTGTTTTTGCTCTTCTTAGTATCATGTTTATTATAATTTTTCATTTTCATGTTCTTTCGCTTACTTATTAATACTTGTAGTAGTAACAGTGACGTTGGGGTGGTGATATTATTTTTCTTATTCCTTCTAGTGGTAGCATAATGATGATTATCATCGCCTCTATTATCATTATTCCTTTCAGCATTTTGAATGTTTTACTGAAATTCTCATGACAGCCATCGTCCCCATCACCATCACAATTTCAACGTCATCGCTATCGATTTTGTATTCCTCCTTATCTCCATGAGCGTCGTTGTCTTCGACATCATCATTATCATTATCATTATCGTCCGCAACATTATCCTTTATCATTCCATCAGACATAATATCATGACCAGCTTAATCATCAGCCTTTGAATTTCATATGAATGTATTTCTATAAAATATTTAACGAGGGGAAGAAAACGCATAAAATTAAATGAATATATATATATATATATACACGCTGGAGCGGGTATGTGGTAAGTAGGTTGCGTACAAACCGCCTGGTTCAGGGTTCAGTCCCATTGCGTGGTACCTTGTGCGAGAGTCTTCTACTATAGCCTCGAGCTGACCAACGCCTTACGAGTGGATTTGGTACACGGAGAAGGACAAGTTCCCTCGTGTTGACCTTATGGACTTCTGCTTCACCCTCTCAGATTACCTGAATGCATTTCTCCACTGCTAAATCTATGTCTATAGATGTGTAGAGTGAAATCACATCACCACTACCCACTACACAGCCTGTGAGGTCGTTGGACTGGTTGCAAGTACTGATTTTACTGAGGAGATTTCCCGTACTTACACAGGCATCCCGAGACATGTCCTCAGACTATGCCATGACAGTAACTATTTAGATGACCATGACCTCAGTAGATTCTGCCCCACCAGGTTACAGAGGGGAAGACCACCCACTATCAGTTCAGCAGTGGAGAAAAGGATCGCAGGCGGGCGCTGGAGTGGCAGGACAGCACCCATCCCAAACCCTGAGAACAACAACCAGCTGAAACAAATGATTTAACATGCAATGGGGTGGGGGCAGAGCAAAAACGACCTTAAAGAACCACGTAGTAAAGTTTAACAAAAAACTATACATGCATGTTCAAGGTGCAGCCATCGGTGTAGGTGAAACTGGAGATGTGGCTGGCCTCTTCATGACCTGGTGGGAACGAAAACTTAAAAAAATGTTAGCAGAACAGTCCACAACACTTCTACTCTACATTAGATATGTAGATGATGTTAATATCATAGTTACGATCAAATCTAGTGACAGTAATGTAGAAACTGAAAAGAACATTATGGAAAGCCTCAAGCAAATATATACATACACGCATACATACGTACATGCATGCAAGCATAAACACACACACACACACACATACAGACACACACACACACACGCACACACACACACACACGCACTGACCCACACATATGCGCACAAACAAACAGAAAGGAGCGCAATTCTATTGAATAGGTTGCAAAACGCAACGAAAATTTTAGGAAAATAAAAATAACAAAGAAGTGGAAATTTTATCGTGAATGTGTTAAATTGTAAGACACAAAAAGAAAATGGCTCTCCCCAGACACAACAGAATATGCTTCAACACACGAACTCACATAAAGAATCTTGCAAACAAGTCCAAAACGATATATTATATATATATATATATATATATATATTATATATATATATATATATATATATATGTATGTATGTATGTATATGTGTATATATACGTTGTGTGTATGTGTTTTTCCCATCAACATTGCTTCACTACTGATGCTGGTTGGTATACGTCCCCGCAACATAGGTGCTCGACAAAAGAGCCAAGAGAACAAGTACTACTCTTACAAACAATAAGTTTCTGAAATTTTATCGTGAATGTGTTAAATTGTAAGACACAAAAAGAAAATGTCTCTCCCCAGACACAACAGAATATGCTTCAACACACGAACTCACATAAAGAATCTTGCAAACCAAGTCCAAAACGATATATTTATATATATATATATATATATATATATATATGTATGTATGTATATGTGTATATATACGTTTGTGTGTCTGTGTTTTTCCCATCAACATTGCTTCACTACTGATGCTGGTTGGTATACGTGCCCGCAACATAGGTGCTCGGCAAAAGAGCCAAGCGAACAAGTACTAGTCTTACAAACAATAAGTTTCTGAGGTCATTTCTTCGACCGAATGCGTGGCTCCAACATAGCTGTAGTCAATGCTTGAAGCTCACGAGCTGTGATCATGCTGGGGCACCGCCATTTGTGACCTTTTTTTAAAATTTACGCCATCTTTCTACAACATCCAAATAAATCAGTATTTACATACATTTATTCTCCATTTTCTACCCGTGTTTTCCTCTATATTAATAATCTCAATAATCTTAAACATATACAAATGACTTTACCATTATATGATACGGATTGAACCAGTGGAATACCTTGGATCATATAATCTATAACGAGGACTTAACTTCATCGAATTAACTCTATAGATAGATAGATAGATAGATATACTCACATACACACAATCACACACACACACATACACATAATGGGAATATTATATAAGATGTATAAATAGATGATGAGTAAAAAACCGGCACGGTTTAGGTAACGTGTCGTTATCCGCAGAATTAATCTAGGAACTTCGTATTGTCAATTGATGTAATAGTATTAATAAAATAGGAGAAGGAATGTGTATTAGACTTTATTGAGAGAAAACGTGAGTGAGAACTAAATTGATGTACCTACAGCGGTAAGAAAGAAACACAGAAAGAAATATGCAGAGAAAATACAGAATGTATAGTGGCTAGTGATATATTGAGACAAAAAAGCTAAGGCAGTTTGAAATATCTAGGACATTTATAGAGACAATTAGTCTTACATCTGTTTCAGGGATATAAAGAATGTCACATCCACAGAGACGACATGACAGAATTAAGGTTATAGTAGAGTTAAATATGAGAAGTGATTTTGTTCAATACAAAAACTTATATTGAAATCTACTATTTATTTCCGTTTAACTATCTCATCTCGTCCCTGATGATGGGAAATCCTTTATATCCCTGAAACAGATCTAAGACAAATTCTGTCTTTATAAATGAGCACTATCTTTTGGATTTCAGCCATTGTAGGATTCCCTGGTACCTGAGCTACGTAGCAATCAGCCACTTTTGCTATATTTCCTAGGCCACCTATTACAACAGGGAAACTCGTTTTAATTGTGACCTTGAGAAGGAGAACGACTTTATGTAAAGAGCAAATCCGTTTCCCGCAATACAGGCAAATTCCTCTCAGTAAACATATATAAAAATGGTTATGCTCGCATAACCAACTTTATCTTTTTACATCTTTCAACTCGGGATTACATCAGTGTACATAAATCCCGTCACTAAACAAGATTTTCGATAACTTTTTCTTGTGTGTACATATATATTCCCCTCCCATTACCGAAAGCCGAACAATTATCTCCCTTGCCCATAACAACAACAATAATAACGATAACCTCTCTTTGTTTTTTCTAATTGTGAATTCATTCACTCGTAAATATCATCACACCCAACGTGGAGAAAAATGTCTTCTTAAGAAAATATATATTCAAATAAGAAAATCATAATATGAATAGCGAAAGCGAAACCGGCCGATATATTAAAATTTATATTAAAACTGTGTAAAGTGTGTGTATTTTCCTTTTTTAATTTATGTATGTATGCATGTATGTATGTATGTATGTATGTATGTATGTATGTATGTATGTATATATATATATATATGTAATATATATATATATATATATATATATATATATATATATATATATATATATAGAATATTAATTCGAGACGAAACCACTATTTTGCAAAGGAAAGACTTAATCAATACATAATATTTATTATTATATATATATATATATATATATAATATATATATATATATGTATATGTATATGTATATGTATATATATGTGTGTGTGTGTATTGCACTAGATAACTAATTAATGCATGCTGAATAAGATTTTGTTTTTTATTTTCCACCTGGGGTTGCAGTGAAACTAGGACTTCATTTTATTGTTTTAGTGAATCTCAAGTCACAATGGATTAAGTTTTTCAATTGTAGCAAACACACACACTTTCGCATCCACACACGTATAATCTCTCTCTCTCTCTCTCTCTCTCTCTCTCTCTCTCTCTCTCTCTCTCTTTCTCTCTCTTTCTCTCTCCTACTGTCTCCCTTATACGCACATATATATGATCATACTATAAATATAAGTTTTATAAACTAATACTTGTAGCAATTTTTTGGGACCATGGACAGCAAATTCGAGCAGAGAAATGAATATGGTGTAGAGTGAATCTATATGTTTATAGTGTCATAAATGTACTTTCTACTGAAAATCTGACCCCGTGATGGGTGTTTCCAAAGCTGTTTGACTCTTTTACTCTTCTAATTGTTTCACTCAGTTGGTTGTGGCCATGCTGGAGCAACGCCTTTAGTCAAACAAATCAACGCCAGGACTTATTCTTTGTAAGCCTAGTACTTATTCTATCGGTCTCTTTTGCCGAACAGCTAAGTTACGGGGTCATAAACACACCAGCATCGGTTGTCAAGCGATGTTCGGGGGACAAACGCAGGCATAGAAACATACATACACACATACACACACACACACACACACACACACACACATATATATATATATATTATATATATATATATATATATATATATATATATACATATATATGACGGGCTTCTTTCAGTTTCCATCTATCAAATCCACTCACATGACTCTGGTCGGCCCGCGGCTATAGTAGAAGACACTTGCCCAAATTGCCACGCAGTGGGACTGAACCCGGAATCATGTGGTTGGTAAGCAAACTACTTACCACACAATATATTTATTAAGAGAGGGGGAATGTTTGAGAAGGCAAAATATGTGTGGTGTACATATGTTATATGTACATAACTGTGATCAAATAGATAAGATTGAGACTCCAATTCCCTTATCTATTGCTAGGGCCTCCAGAATCGAAATTTAACTATAACAACGAACTTTGTCGAGCAATTATGGAAGTAGAATCCATACAGGCATGTAAAAGCAAATAGGCTTGAATCGTATATTTACACGGAATACGAAATTAGAGTACAGTATTATGTAATAAGAAAAATTGTTTAATCAAAAATATCTCATTCGATTAAGAGTATATGAAATCTGATCTCGTCACCTTATAGCTCAGGTGAGCGAAATGATATTTAGCACATTTCCATGGACCTCTTGTTACACAGTTCATATTATTGCACGCGGTTTATTGACACTGTTCAAATTAATGAATTTTAAAGAGCTTCAAATGTTGCTGTGTAATCTATGTTACACGTTCTCAATAAAATTGGAAAACTTTCTTAAATATTTAATTTTGCGTAACAGGACACACTAAGATAATATTATTATTACCATGAGAAAAGAGAGAAACCTTTAATATCCTGATTCAAATTACAATCATATAAACGGATAGATGAAAGATAACTTCTCTCCTATGATTAATGCATTTTGTAGTTTTCTTATATCAGAATTTTCCTTACATCATTGATTAGATAATAATTCATCTTCACCGCTCTTTGTTCTGGATGACACACCATGTTTCAAATTACAATATTTCAATCATTTATTTTGTGTATTTCCTAAATGGAGTATCATATCTCCATATTCGAAACGAGGATGTCATTAAAATACATTAACCTAACTAATGTACAGTTTTATAATTTCTTAGTATCTATTCGATCTAATATATGGAGAGCAGGATAGTTTTGTTGGATATCGTGTAAATATGTAACATGGGATATCAAGTCATTAAAAGCATTGATAACGTTCTTATTCATAGTTTGAGAAATAACCAGCGTAACCTTTATTCAGAATTATGTATACGTATAATCATATCTTGGTTTAACACACCTTGTATAAGTATACTCTACAATACTTATAGATCCTATTATTGTTACTTTCTAAATATTGTCTATGTCAATTTTTTGAAGACGTGGATCTCTATCAAAACGGTTGTGCCAATTACCAATGTACACATTTATTAACTACCTCAATATGTTTCGTTTAACAGTTAGACTATGCAATTTTACATCTTTTCATCTCGTTTTGCCCTTCATAGCCATTTTGCGATGATATATTGATTATTTTAAGGCCAGCCATTTCATCACCGAAAAAATTGCTTTAGGTTTATTATATACTAAATGGTATGTATTTTTGCATACTTAATATGGCGGTTATATGTTATATTATTCGTTGTCATATCGTAAACAAGAACGTTATGTTAAGAAAACATTATTGATATGTGCGATCACGATAGTGTGCATGTCTATACAAACATATTTTTAGATAAAACTTACTTGGTAAAGGATGCGTGGCGATCAATCATATAATAATATACGTAATATATATATATATATAAATATATATATATATTATTTTATTTTATCTAGTTTCAGCTCACGAGCTGTGGCCATGCTGGAGCACCGCCATTTGGTGTTGCTACATGATTTTACTTCACGAATGCTTTTTTGCAATTGCCATTTGGTGCATGAGAGAGTTCGATGCAGCTGCCCTCATCTGCACCTCCTGCCGTGAAGTTGGTTTATCTGGGACACCTAACAGGAAGAGATCCAGTTTTATTTTAAAGACATATGCATCCATCCCATGCAGGTCTCTCAGGTTCTTCAGGAGGATATTGAAGAGATGTGATGCATATATACATACGAATACGTACATACTTACATGTATACGTATATACATATTCCTGTGGGCACAGGACATCACAAAACATTAACAACAAAAATACGAAGTACGAGAACATGGAATATGAACTTTTTTTGACAACAATGAAAGAAACAAATGGAAGACAGGACAAACAACACAAAGAACGACACTCCATCAGTTTTCTGCTGTTTTCTAGTCCTTATTTCGAGCAATTCACGTCATGATACGCCATCGATAAAACAGTTGCTCCCGCAAATCAAATTAAATAAAATTTGGGATTTTGCAGAGGGTCAAAATTGGTAAAAAACAGGACAGTGAAAACTAACAGGAAGGGATGCTAAGACTAAACGATGTTTTGCTGGTGAAAACTTTGACAGGAAACAGACAAGACTACGTCTACCTTATCTAGCTGAAACAAAATGAAAGAATGAAACACAGGAATGAATCATTGCAAGCAAGTACAGGTGGTGTCCCTGCTCAACCTCACCAATGCCTTATTCATGGAGCAAGTTGTCCTCAAGCCAACTAGGGCGAATAACATTCTGGATCTCTGCTTCACGAACAATATGGACATCATTCATGATGTGAAAGTGACACCGACATCAATTTCGGATCACAACATAATAGAGCTGTCTATGTTTGGGCCAAAAGTAACCAGAGACATACAGCCTAAAGGAAAACGCCACGCATCCATTTCCATGTGTGTATATATATATATATATATATATATATATATATAAATATTTAAGATCAAATCAAATTGCACCTGCGCCTCAGCCAATGTAATCTATGTCATGACATGCATAGGATGTGGTAAACTCTACATTGGACAAACAGGAAATTCGCTCCGTCAAAGAATCACCATTCCCAAAGAACAAATTCGTCACCTACAATACAGACAGTTAAAGGTGAGTGAACACATTGAAAGATGTGCCAGGAATCTTAATGCCAATTTCCAAATATTTCCCTTTTACCAATGCTCACAGAACACCACAATGCAACAAAGGTTGAATAAAGAGGCATTTTTCATCAATAAATTTCTCCCCCAACTAAATATGAACACACAACTCAAAACAGAACACCACTAACTCTTCAATTGAAACCACTAAACCCTATACACTTCCTACACCACTCACATCTCTAAATCCAGAACTACTTACCTCCCTTACAAATAATCTTTTTTCTCAGGAACTATTAGACCTGACACCGTGTATTAACCGGTGTTGTTCAAACGATGAATAGCTTTGCGTAAACCATTGGTTCATTTTGTTCTCTTACTTTATTATCATCTTATAATCATCTCATAATAATAACTTTTATGACTCGTATTACTACCTCAGTCACTCTAAATGTATACATTTGTCGTTACCTGTCATAAATAGCCTTTTTCTATTTGCAATATGCATTTTCCTTGATTTTTCATATTTTAACCTTACATTTCCACGTGTATTTTATATTTTCTTTTCGTAACATATTCCTAGTACAAAAACAGCCAAAACAAAATGGAAGGTGCAGTTCTGTACAGGTTGACGGAAGAAAAACAGGACAAAGAGGATGCAAGCATATGGGTTAACTGGAGGTGAATCTAGATGGAAATACATGATGAATTTATGAGAACGTACCTGAGACAATAATAGGTTTATCTGATAAAACATGTATGAAATCAACTTGGGGCGATTTTTGATGAAAAGCAACAACCCAGGGAACTAAGTACTTGGGCGTAGAAATGCACGTATCGACGCCATTATCGATCGCATTCTCACCTGGAATCGATTTTTGTAATCGTTTCAAGATTTATACACGCCCTGATACCATCGGTATCTACATATCAAATTTGAGCGCTGTCGGATGGAGGATGCTAAAGATCCTAGAAGACACACAGACAGGCATAACAGATTATATATATATATATATATATATATATATATATATATATATATATATATACATATATCCGTATACTAGCGCGTGCGTTTGTATGTGCGTACGTGTTAAAATTGTCATATTTTGGTACGAAAATGATTTGTCTTTCTGCACTGAGCACGTGGGAGAGACTTATCATGGCTGGGTGAATGGATGGATGTATCGATGTACGCACTGATGGATGCGCTAATTCTAATGCTGTACATATTTATTATATATTACATATTATTTCTGTACGCTAAAGTATCTTCAGGATAACGTTAAAACGTACATTAGGCTCGTCGTCAGGTTTGAAAACATTTCATGTCTGAAGCAAAATCACGAAAGAAAATTTACATTCCATCTATTCTTTTATACTTTTATTCTTTTTCTTCTTTTAGTCATTTGACTGCCTGCCAAGATGGAGCACCGCCTCTATATCTATCATTGTTACACAATGTTGATTTTGCTTCACACTGCTCTTCTACATAACAATAGGTTAAGCTAGATGTTACATGTTGGATTTTTCCGGCCTACAACAGTTGAGAACCACTCGTATTTAATGTTACTTGTAGACACACAAAACATGCAATTTAAGACGTACGAATGTTAATGAAAATCGGATATTCCTAGCACACGTGCTGAAGCGTATCTCAATTTCAACCAGTTGGAAAATATTTTCGAATTATTGTATCTTTCTTCATTTGGAGCGTCATACAAGTACTGTTGTATAGGAATGAGATTCATTATATTCTTGTATCTCTGAATAAGAAATACAAAATATTTGGTTAGAGTTATATGTATTTAATAAAAGCTCTATATAACACCTTTTAACATGGCTTAATGATTCGTAGGCGTAGAACAGACTGCGCACCATTATATGTTTGGAGAGTGGAGAAAATTCTAAAAGAAAAACTTTAAATGGCTTCTACTTGAGACTATTTCAGCCTACATCGAATGCTTCAGATCATAGTAATATGTCTGCTATCATAGTCACACAATTTAATTTCCTGTTTTCAAGTGGTGCAACAGACGCATTGTTGGTGTTACTTTGTTGATAGTGTATCACCTCTTTTCGTTTGATAAAACGTGTAGTAGAAGAGAGAAATTACTGACGTCAGTTTATCGTCATTCAGGAGGATATTTCATCGATAACAGATATTACGTGAAGAGTTAATTGAGTCGATGGACGTTGCAAATGTGTATCAGGCACAGTCACAAGTAATTATGAGTTTTAGGTTTTCAAACAAATTATATACGAAAAGCATTTATTCATCAAAATATGTCGTATCAAATCGCTTTGTCTATTGCCATGGTTGTTAGATACTCAATTCCACACATATACCATTTGGCTTGATTAGAAATAAAATATTCACTGCTACCATTGTTAATATCATCTATATTGATGAACATTAGTCGGTCCAGATAATACGCCATGGCTCGCAGAAAATGGTAGTCTGATGGTGTAGGCGCTGGAATGTAGGCAAAATATCGCAGTACTTCCAACCCCTCACGTTTCACAAGTTTGTGCTTGGTCACATTGGAAGTGTGAGCTGGAGAATTATCATGCTTTAGGAGTACGCATCTTCGATTAATCAATGCCGTGTAGCGTGCTTTCAAAGCAGCTTATACTCGCTGCATCTTCTGAGCATAATGGCTAACATTTAGAGCATGATCATCTGCGGCAAACTCAGAGTGAAACTCATCCTCGAAATTCCACCAAACACACAACATGGCCTTTTCTTCAAAGCACCGTTGTTTGAAACCAGATTCGGAAGTCTGGCCCGAAGGAAACCACTGATTTCTCGTATTATTTCCAAATTATAATACGACGCCCCAAACTGGAATCTTCAGGATTTTAAGGAATTTGTTTGCAAATGTTAACACGTCCTTGGGCCTGGTGATTTGTCATTTCAAGAAGAGCTTCTCAATACAATCTGTCCAAAAGACGAGCTTATGGAAATATCAATTCAAGATGCGTGGTGAAGGACGAAGTTCTACTGTGTATACACGAGTGCCTTCTTTGGCTGTTTTTCAACCATTTCAAACAAAACCTCATCTTCCGAAGGCTTCCATTACCTTCGATCACCTTTCTTGAAACATCTGAAACTGTTTTGTTCCTTGAGAGTTCCTGAGCCTTTCACAAGAATAATTTGATTTATGCTAACTTTGAACTCAGCCCTTTTTTTTCACAAGTAGCATAAAATAGTTACGGCTGAAATTTTCCCACTCATTTTCAAAGGTGTACAATAATGAATAAAAAATGTTTGTAAATTATATATGAAAATAAAGAACGAACAATTCAGCAATGATTGAGCAGATTGTATCAAATTAATGTTATTACACGGAGACAAAAGTTGTCAACTGTCATCAGTGAATATCCGAACAAAACGTTTGATATACATAGAGAGTGAGATGCATAGATACATACATATATGCATATATATATATATATATATATATAGAGAGAGAGAGAGAGAGAGAGACAGAGACAGAGACAGAGACAGAGAGAGGGGGGGAAGAATCACCTTTTATCAATTCAACAATGAAATATCAATGCTATAATTAAATTTTACCATATAGAAAAAAGATTGAATATACGATAAACACATATAGCAATAGTTAAGTAAAGTAGAAAATGAAAAATAAAAATAAATAATAAAGAATAAATATTTATTTATTATTTTATTTATTATTTTGTAGTTTATATATTTATTATTTATTATTTTGTATTTTACTTAATTATTGGTATATGTATTTATCGTATATTTAATCTATTTCTCTATGGAATAATTTAAATATGTCATTGTTATTTCATTGTTGAATTGATAAAAGGTGGTTCTTCTTTAATTTATATACATATATTATATATTGTGAAATTCGATTTAGTATTACTAAATTGAATTTTTCCTTGTAAGTTTGGAATAATATTCCCTATCATTATTATTATTATTATATGTATATATATATATATATATATAATATATAATATATATATATATATATATATATAATATATATATATATAAATGCATGCATAACACATACATGCATGTGAATAAATGTGTGTTAGTGCATGTATCTATGTACCTATGTACGTACGCATATAAGTATGTATATACAGGATTGAGATGTCGCTGAGTGCTGCAATTGAGTTTAAAAAGCACATAGGTACATTAGGTTCATTTACAAAATGTGTACGTGTCTGAGGAGAAAACATACTGGACAATTACGGATATTAGAAATGTCAAGTAAGATACATCGAACGTGCTTTTTGGAAACAATCGCAGTACTTAGCGACCTCTCCCATTCCTTTTATGTACAAATTTGCTTATCATATTATAAGCAACGTATGTCGCTTTCGAAATACACTTCTATAAGACTGGTCACCTCATCGCAAAAATCTATTTGATGCATTGATTAATAAAATTTATTCACCAATTATCAAATCATCTGAATTCCCTGTGTTCTCTATACGTGCCGTGTTTATGCCAGAGATTAATACACTACGATTTGCCACGATTACTCGATTGATCCGTCTACATTATATACATGCGTGTGTGTGCATGAGTGTCTGTGTGTGCGTGTACATACTCATATACGTGTATATTTCATATCCGCATGTACGCAAACATGTGTGTGTACAAACATGCATACACGCCTCTGCACACACACATTTACCCTTTTTTATTTTCCTATCTTGTACGTATATACATATTTTTATATTTACACACACACACACACACACACACACACACATATATATATATATATATATATATATATATATATATATATATATATATATATATATACTGTAATTACTGAAATTTCTGATTATTTACATACCATTGATCGTTCGTGCTCACCTAATTACAATTTCCTGCACGGTTTCTCCGCGTGATGGAACTCAAGATAATCTCTTTGTTAAGTTAGCGGCTATTGCTAATACTTAATTAGACTTAATTTTTCACTATTAATTGAATCTTATTTCTCTGCTTCTCATAAACTCTTCTATGTTTATTCCGTTTCCATGTAAATTTCCAATGACGGTTTGTCTGAAAATGTCTTTCTTTGAAAACATCTTACAATTATTTACTCGTTAAGAAACTAAGTAATATTCCTTGTTGTACAGAACAAAAGAATTTATCGAAAGATTTTATTGTACAAGACTATTGTTTATCACAGACAGTGACAAATGTCTAAACGCCTGGTTAATTTAAAAGTTGTCTTTGGTTTTAACTTAACATTTAAGTTGCGTTAACTTTTAAGTTAAATATAAATACACGAGTATATTTTCCTTGCAGCTTCAAAATCTCAGTACAAAATCCAAATTTGTAGATATTCTTTGATTTACATTTGGTAGTTTTCTAAACAGTATTTGTTGTGCTGAAGGTCAGACTTTAACATGTTTGGGAGGAATATTTTTGATATAAATTGAACAAGTGTGTTTAGATTGAATACTTATAGTAACACTGTACGTCCACTCAGAACACAGAGGCGTAGAAACAGAGTCAAGTTATTCTATTCGAGTTAGTGATAGCCATTAACAAACGCCATAATAAACAGATATCAATGAGAGTTTCAAATAGTTCAACCTGTCGATTAAATCTTTAGTTAATTTTAAAATACACATTTCTAACGGATTAAAATATCAATCAAGATCAGAAGTCTGTTTATATATATATATATATATATATATATATTATATATATATATATATATATTATATATATATATATAATATATATATATATACATATATATATATGTTATGCATGTTTTTTCAAGCATTTATATCATACCCTTATGGTACAATATTATGAAATGGTGTACAAAGAGAAAATTATAGACTGAATCATCAAAGTCGGCATATCTTTGAGATATGTATGTTTGTTGTTGGTTTAGAATTACTTGGGGATAAAATAAGCAATAACAACTACACTGTTCGGTCTAAATTAAGAGTCTGCATGAATAAACAGAAAATAAAATACAACACCCCATTCAAAATTTGAATTATTTTAAAAGCTTGAAAAATATCAACTCGATTATGGCTAGGTGATAAGAGTTTACTTCTATCAGCTTCCACTAAGGCCTCATGATGGCTCTAGATTCTGGCGTATGCTTTGCACTATCCATGAGAGGCCTTCGAAAACCTCCTTGATCTTAGTAACCAACTCGGCCTTGGCGTTGCAAGCAGATCGGTTTGTGTCTTTCTCAATCGTGCCTACCACACTGTAACCCGATCGATTAAATCTGGAAAATTATAAAGCCAGAACCAGGGGCTGGTGTAGTTGTAGAAATTCTACGGCAACAGCTTCTGGCACTTTCAGTGTGGATGTCACGGAACCGCATCTTGCTGCAGTATTTGCGACGATCTAAAAGCATACCTCTCCATCCACAGTTTGACCAAAGTTTCCAAAAGCTACATATAGCCGCTTGAATTGAGCCTAAGGCCTTATACAAAGAAGTAGAAAAGTGCGACAAAACCCTCGCTGGAGACACACCCAAAGACGGCATTTTATAACCTGGTGCAAATCATTAGGATACAAGTATATTTTTCCAATATTCTGATGACTTCGACAATTCATTGTCAGCTAACCGTTTCTCGAATACAACGTTAGTATTTCTGCTGTTGAACGACGTTGTCTGTTCACCAACACATCAAACTTTGCCAGAAGAAAGGAGAAATAAAAAGTACTCTCATTTAGTCCTGACACCATATACTTTGGAAAATGAAAGCCGGAAGATAGGCACCGAACAACAATCTACAGATATTGTGGTGCCAATGAAAATAACCTCCATTTATGGTTTCCATAATAAGGATGAGAACTCTTTCTCTAAAGAAAAATTGTCTATATCCCTCTGACTAAATTCAATCAAAAGTGTTTTCTTTCGTTTTCGTCCGCGGTGTCTAAATATTTAGGTATTCGCTTAATTATTTATGTCTAAAATTTTAGGAGGGTTCTTCCAACGATTTCTCTGTAGTAATCAAACTGCTTCTGATAATGATGTGCATTAATGTCTTTTTCCAAACACAGTAGGCTGGAATGTATTGCAAATCTACATCTTCACCAAATTATTAAACTTTAAATATATCAGTTATGAAAATGATAAATATTAATTCGAAGTAAACATCAAATTTTATAGATGCCAATTTGAATTGAAGAGTATACAGAAAAACTGACAAATTCATTCAGTAGTTGTTTGTAGGAAAAAACACCTTGTGATAAAGATTTATCATTTGTTAACTGCATTTCATAAAAGTTATATATATATATATATATATAAATATATAGGATTGGTGATGCAAATAGGAAAAAATAAAGTAAAACACAAGATAGATAGATAGATAGATAGATAGATAGATAGATAGATAGATAGATAGATAGATAGATAGATAGATAGATAGATAGATAGATAGATAGATAGATAGATAGATAGATAGATAGATAGATAAGTGCGAAGATAGACAGACAGTGTTAGTGGTAGCAACAATAATTGGGACAATAATATGATAGAAAAATATTTTCGGATTTCAATGTAATGTCCATTGGTGACAATTGGACAAACACATACAGAGAAATATTATATGTAAATACATACACACGCAAACACATGCGTAAATATATGCATGTATACATATATATGAGTTTGAAAGGAATCAGAAATAATAATCGAAAATCTATATTGGTAACGCTAAAACTCTTTTCAGGTGATCAAACTCTTGGGAGAAATGTCCAAGTATTGATAGGGCCAAGTTAAACAATCATTTTCAATAGAGAAAACTTCGCGCTAGACGATATGTTCATTTCATTCCAATGGGAATCCATTTTGATGCTTCACTTGACTCGGTTCCAAGACACTTAGCACAAATATGGATTGATCGATTCCATTCTTTGGATATATATATATAACTTGGTTTATTCTATGCTAGTGAATCGTCATCTATTTGTCATACATAATTCATCTCTTCGTGCAAATAATTCTTCATAGCATTACTAATTTTATTTTATGCGCATTATATCTCACGTGTGTTTATTCTATGAAAGATGTTTTGGTAATGCTTCTTGAAATCGTTAAATCTTGCACATTACGTTGTGCTAGAGGAAAATAATGGTATCGACACAATAGCCTGATATCTTAGGAATATAGAACAAATATGCTTTATAAGAAAGAAAGTGATTGTATTCATTCAATATTCCTGAATATTATATATAACATTATAAATGATGAGATTATATATATATATATATATATATATATATATATATATATATATATATACAGAGAGAGAGAAAGAATCACAGAGATAAGGAGAAAGAGTGACAGAGAGAGATAGATAGATTGATACATAAATACATACTTACATCAATGTATATGTACATACAAATATACGTACAAATGCATGTGTTTGTGTGTATGTGTGTGTGTGTGTACGTTTGTGTTTGTGAGTTTGTCAAGAAATGCAATAATGACATATTCAAGAAAAGCTTTACATGACTTTCTTATTTCATATTTTTAAAATACGGTACAAAAATATATTAATTTGAATACAATATATAGTTATTGAGTTAGTCGTAACCGTAAACGCCTCTCAGTTTCCCATCCTCAACTTGCTCCGGAGCCTACTGAATCGAGAATAACAAGTTACATACATTCAGGTTAGTTACGAAGCTCAAGATTGCTGTATCAAACCCGACAAATAACAATTTTCAGTTCTGAATTTCTTCCTCTCAGTAATAAATATGGCAGAAAAATATTTTTGGATTTCAATGTAACATATTTAAATATGTGACGGGACTAGTCATAAATTGTTTCCATGTAATATCACAATATTTCTAAATTTTTATATGAAGGAGGAAGGAAAATATGCAATTAATCTTTATCTACCAGTCAAATATGTATTAGAATTTCTCTGCATGACGAAATACAGGAAGATGTTGCAGAAAATGAGATAGACTTCCCGGTAATATACAGCAGTATTAAAGTCGTTTCACATCATGTATGCTTATATACATTCTTGAGTGACACATGTTACATGCATACATGCATATCTTGTTTGCTAAGTTAGATATAAGGTAATAAATTTAAACTGAAAATTGCTGTTGTACCTTCCAGTAGCATGCGTGTATTTTAGATATGCTCCGTATGAATATGTTGGATTATACACACCAAGTGATTGAAAGAAAACTGTTTAATTTATTCCTGTAGGGTTAAAGCACATGTAACGCCAGCCTCATTGGGCTCAGTATATAATGATAATTAACTAAGCGCCGGAAAGAATTGTCCTGCTGCTCTACCAATTCATTAGGATTCTAGTATTAATTATGTTAATTTATGTTGGATGTGTTCTATTCCATCTGTTTTACATGTATTTCGCACTTATAATTTATATTTTTTATATCATACTTGGTGGTTCAGCTCTATTTATAATTAAGCGCATATTGTCAATTCTTATATGAGTTTTGCTAATTTACATATAAAAACCAATATTAATGTGCGATTATACACTTGCGCAATTTTAAAAATATACACACATGGTACCATGTGTTACAGCTCCTTCAAAATCTTCAATCCACTCATTAAAATAATAGGTTGTTGCATATTTATTGCGGAGTTTTTCAATAAATTATATTCAACAAAAACAATAACAGCATTTAACAAAAGCATCTTGAAATGATTATTCTGGTGAATATTCACCATCTACTTCAATATCTGCTTGGCGTTTTGTTTAAATATTTTGTTGAATAAAATTTATTGAAAAAAGCCGAAACAATTACGCACAAACCTAATACATGTATAAGATGCCCTAACATATATATATATATATGTGTGTGTGTATGCATATAAGTACTGCAGTAATTATCTTCAGGCAGAATACCAATTAATTACTTCAAAATTGAATAACAGTAACACTTCCATTCTTGTTTCCTTATGTATTCTACATTTCGAATTCGCCCACGATTTCCAAAGCATAAATCACAAAGGAAATAACCGTTAATACAATCCGGGAGTGATTAGTTGCTTTCATATGTTTAAACAACCTTTTGTCTTTATACAATTTTATTCCTGTATGACATCTCGTTCGCATGCCACCGAACAAATATGGCAGCTGTGAAAATGATATCTAAACTGCAGTTGAGTAATTACTACGATGCTGCATGAAACTGTTATTAACGTCCAAATCCATGGGTTTCCCACATAAAAGTGGCTAAAAAGAGACAGGGGGAGATGAGCACCAAGGCGTCGTGATCTGAATGCAGCCCGGCCCTCTTAGAGTGCAACATGTAAAAGGAAGAAAAACTCGCCTGAGTGAGGTTTCTTTTCTAAAGACCTCATGACCTTCAGCTCTTTTGTCAGTTTCTGACCACCGATGCTGAACATTCGATTAAAGAACGATTTCATCTAGAATGCAGAGTTGATTACACACCTTCCTTTCATTGTTGATGCGTGCGTATATAAATTCCATTTATTTTCTGAGGTGCTGTGCTACTGTTGCTTTTGAGGAAAACTTGGTTTAATCAAGCGTGTATTGCATATCTTACGCGTATATCAGAATGTTTCTTACAAGTTTCAAAAGTGATGTTACTCACATTTTTTGTAGATGTAGTCGTTGCCGTAGAACAATTTATTGTTGTTCTTGTTGCCTTTGCTCTTTTATTTGTTTCACTCATTAGACGGTGGTCATGCTGGTGCACCGCTTTGATGAGTTTGTAGCCTAACCAGTCGACCCCCATTACATTTTATGAATGATGCTACACATACAAAGATACATGCACACAAACAAACACACATAATGAAGCAAACACACACATATATACGTACATTATATAATTTATTGATAAAGTTACAAAGACATAACAAAATCGGTTAAGCGAACGAGAAAGTGAAACTTTGGATAACAGCTTTTGTGATGTTTTTGCAGCTTTATAAATAAAGTAAATTACTCTACCTCCGTTATTCAAGTACTATTTCTTTTACATTGTTGCACATTTATGTGCTTACTATTGTATATATATATATATATATATATATATATATATAAATATATATATATAAAATGAGATAGGGGTTGAAAATTCAACCCACCATGGGATAACATATATCCAATATACTGCTAGATGTTGATGTTTGATTGATTTAAGTATGTTTCTCCATTTTCTAATTTTGTAGTATTATATATATATATATATATATATATACAAACACACAATGCACTCGAGCATCTTTCAGTTTCCGTCTACCAAAACCACTGACAAGGCTTTTAGTCCTTTAATCGTCTCGAGGTTATAGAAGAAAACATTTGCCCAACGTGTTATGCAGTGAGACTGAACCCGAAAGCATATGGCTGGAAAGCAAACTTCTTACAACACTGTCACGCCTGTGACTGTCGTTCTAAATTTGTTTATAGTGTTGCTTAGCAACAAATACGACTGTTACATGAATTATAATCAAAAGGATTCCTTCCGTGACAACACATTTTGTACATCTCAAGACCTAACTCTAAAACCTCAGAGTAATTCGGAAGTCATTTTGCTGTTATTTCCAATAGTCAAATTCACGCATGTCGAGGCTACTTCCATCTCTTTTGATAATTACAGTCATTGTGAAAAAGTATTATTAGTATAATAGAATTTACGTATGAAGAGCGGATTCTATATCGATGTTCCAATACGCTCATCCATTCAAACCACACACTTTCATGCATGCTCTCTCTCTCCCTCTCTCTCTCCCTTTCTCTCTTTCTCTTTCTCTTTCCCTCTCTCTCTCTGTCTCTCTCTGTGTTTATTTCAATCTTTCTTTCTCAATCTCTCACACACCCCACTCGGTATTCATGTGTACGAAAGTATATGGATATATACATACAAATATGTATATACAAAGAGAGCCCAGCATATATATATATATATCTATATATATATATATATATGCGTATATATATATATATATATATATATATATATTATATATATATATATATATATATATATACATATACATATACAGATACATCTATATATGTGTGTGTATACGTTTTTGTATGTATGTGTATATATTCATGTATGAATGTGTGTGTGTGTGAGTGTATGTATTTATATATATGCGCATGTATATATAAAATCACATATCCCAAAGTGTAAGAGTTAATATATAAATATATACAGATGTATATGCAATATGCTGTGGGGATGTACATCCATATGCATACACGCTCATATATATGTATATATATGTATATGCGTATGTATATATATACATATATGTATGTACTATATGTATATATATATATATGTATATATATATATGTGGTGTGTGTGTGTGTATATATTATATATACATATATATATATATATATATTATATTATATATATATATATATATATATATATATATATATTATATATATATATATATATATATATATATATATATATATATATATATATATATATATATATATATATACCTACATACATACATGCATGCATATGTTTTGTGTTTACTTAATCGGAAATCAGACACTAATTATCTTTGATATAATCAACTTTGAAAGTCTAATTATATACACTGATAGAGATTGACACTAAAGAATCGTCAAACTATCAGCAGAGTAAAGAAAAACATATATACGTAACAAAACCCAGCAACTCCTTATGTTTGATACCTTTATCTCTATTATTTGCTGCAATCCTCTTTTTTCTCGCTCCCCAACTTAGTAACGAATATTTTTCCGAAATTTGCTTCAGCGTAAATCATAAGTTCCTTCGCGTTGCTTTTTATACTTATCTTTTATTTCGTTAGTGAGATAATTATCGCTAACATGAAATTCCTTAGTGTTCAGGATCAAAGAAAATACTTTTCTTTTCCTATCACCGAAAGAATAAATCTTCAATGTTTTCTACTATTTATTCTTTTTTATAATGTTATTTTATTATTATTATCATTATTATTATCTTTTGGTTTCTTCTATTTATGTTCTTTTGTAAGTTTATGATTATTTACGTAATTAAGTTTGTGAAGCTACATTTCCAGAAGTAAGTATGATAGTTATTTACTTTCGGTTGAGTGAAATATGCTAATCTGCTGTGATTAAGTTAGCGAGTATAACTTATATTGTGTTAATTACAGATATAGAGAAAATGTGAATCGGATTATTTTTCAAAGCGTTCCAGTATTTTTCTTTTTATTCGCAAATTAGACGTTGGAAACTTTCAAAACTAAAGTCGCATTTTCTGTAACATATAATATATAACGTGACTACATAGACGTTCGCTTCCAGGTTTATATATCCCTTTTTATGACGTATATAAACTAAAATTACAAACGACAAGGAATGAAACAAGCTACAAAAAGGATTATTGTCGTTGCTATTATTATGAAACCTTAAAATTTTCTTTGATAATATGTTTTTAACAAACTTCTAAATTAAACATTACGCGAATACAATCAGAAACTTATATAAGGTTTACAGAGAATAATAATATCAAGAAACAAATATTTTCCTTAAAATAACCGATGGAAGCTCCCACTTCAAATTTC
This sequence comes from Octopus sinensis, assembly GCF_006345805.1. Classification (NCBI taxonomy): domain Eukaryota; kingdom Metazoa; phylum Mollusca; class Cephalopoda; order Octopoda; family Octopodidae; genus Octopus; species Octopus sinensis. The sequence goes on along the minus strand of NC_042998.1, from coordinate 63,713,131 downwards.
TGCTCGTCTAACTCACATGAAGGCGAATCCACGCCTACGCCCACACATGAATGCACATATAGATTATGGGTATATGCATCTGTACATATGTATATACACACATATTTATATTTATGTATATACACACATATTTATATTTATATTTATACATACATAGAGACGCAGATAGGAAGACAGACAGACAGTCAGACGGGCACATAGATAGATAGATAGATAGATAGATAGATAGATAGATAGATAGATAGATAGATAGATAGATAGATAGATAGATAGATAGATGATAGTTAGTTGATAGATTGATAGATGATAGATAGACAGACAGACATAGCGATGCACACATACATACGTACATGTATACATACATACGTACATACAAACATAAGGATAGGTGGATAGATAGATAAATATATAGATAGAAGATAGATAGATAAATATATATATAGATAGATAGATAGATAGATAGATAGATAGATAGATAGATAGATAGATAGATAGATAGATAGATAGATAGATAGATAGATAGATAGACGTGTGTATCTGAATGCGTGTAAATATATACCTGCACATTTTGTGTCCTAATTTTCTTCCGGTTAATTTGGTAACAAAATAAACTAGTGTAGTTTATAGAAGTTTTCGAAGACGAATCGTGAAGGAAGCGATGATAATGTACGCGTTATTTAAACGAATTCATTGAAAAGATGGTGTCGAAAGGTATTGCGCCATTATAATTCATAGAAACGGTATTCCTCGAATTGAAATTTTATGGCGTAATAAGAAAATATTACGTATCATTATTGGACTGTATAACACAAATTCTACGTAAATGTGTTAACTCATGCACAAATTTTTATATAAATGTCCATGCTTGTGTGTGTGTGTGTGTGTGTGACTAAATCGCCACTCTGAAGCGTGTATGAAATAATACCATTGATCGTACGAGCTATGTTTTGGCTAATTGTTTTAAATGTCTAAGTACTCCCGAGCATTCATAAATTCGCACACGCACCTTTATTTCTTGACCAAGTGGGACAACAAATGTATGGAAATTGGAAGGGAATAGATTCCAGGAGCACTGGGCTAGAACATTCTTTCATCTATTTAGCTTTAAGGCATTGAAAAAAAAAACCGGATTTACTAAATTATAAAACGTGTTATCCAGGCTAGGAACAGAAGCAACGACCTACGTCTGTCAACAGAATACAACTATCACTAGGTATTGCTCCTTCACATTATATCCACGCAAGCAATCATAAACATATACATAGTTATGTGTGTGCGTATTTGTTAAATTAAGATTATTTAAAACAAGTTTACAATTCGCAACGGAGCATTCAATCATGCAGTGATTCCATACTGAAAGTAGACTCCGGTTTATCATAAAATTCCTGTTGATTGAGACTTTCGAATCCGCCTTGAATTTTATTCAGCCATTGAATCGTTGAATAAATCGCCAGGCTTTAAGTCCCAGTTAACATAACTTTTATAACTTATAATACGTTTGTGTATGTACCTTTGTGTATGTGTGTGTTCGTAAACATGTGTGAACTTATTCAACAAAGAAACGGATTGAATAAATGTTAAGCATATAAACGAATGGTCAAGGAAAATTAAAACTACTTATCTCGAGAAGCAGCAGATCGTATAATCTCTACTGATCTATTGATTTCCTGTATGTCCCACAATGTCAAATATCAGTTGATACGTTAATAGATATAACATTATTATAAAGGTTATCAGATAACTTAAGAATGAAGATTTGTAATTGAATAATTTAATTTTCATGTGAAATAAACACTGTATAGAAATATAGTATTCTAAAATGACAGGAATACTTTGAACTGATCGATATAACTTTAAATAAAACCTAAGTGTGGGCAGTGTTTCCTAGAATCATTTACACTTGATGTTCGACTGATTGGAATATAATTATAAGGATTTTCCTTATCTGTTTTGCGTAAATTTCGGTTCATTAAATCTTGCTAAATTGGCTTTTAAGTCTTTATCATTATTATCCGTCACGGACTTGCCAGAACTGAAGATCAAAGACAAGTCGATTGCTATCTTATAATTCATATTTTATATTGTGGCTGTAAAAGTTGAATTGTAAAGTTAATGGACACAATTGATCAATGTGCTTAGTCTCAAGTACTGCTATATCCCTGCATAAAAAAATGCAAACAGACACGGGTTAGTAACTTTATTGTAATAAAAATAGATATTGATTCCTCTATAATACGCCGAAAGAAATGCAAAAAGAACAAGGGATAATACATGTACTTTTCTCTTGGGCATTTCCATCGCACATGAATTGAACATTCATGAAGTGTAAATCCAAATGCCGTCAGAGTCTCCTATATATTTTAATGGCACTCCAGGTTTGTGTTAAAATATTACTATATTGTTTAATTCTTCGAAAATTAAAATTTTGTAGGCGAAAACTAGAGTAGTCTCCAACTTTCCGTATATAGGAGATGCAAAATTTATTCATGTTAAATTGCTGAAAACAGTCGCAAACGTTGGGTGCACTGGAACATGTATCAACGTAGCAGTGCGCGCGAAGAAAGTTAGAAAACGCCTTATTAATTGAATGTTTTTTTTTTCTTCACTTACTGGGGCGAAAAGAATGGGCATTTCCCTTAGACATCACAAACTCATCAAAGCCGCAGATATTGACCTCATTAATGTTTTTCTTGCAAATTTGCAGTCGAAACTAATGACAATAGACATGAGCAAAGAAGGAAATCCAGCGAGAGAGAGAGTGAGAGAGAGAGAGAGAGAGAGAGAGAGAGAGAGAGACCGTTGTGAGATTGACAAGAACTAGGCGTTAGTGCGTGGTCTGGAAGGTCGGTTAAAGGAAGTGTGAGAATGAAAGTAGAGAAGCGTGGATAGAAATTGCTTCAGTGAAGACAGCATATTCTCAGCTATCTCCAAGGAGCAGAGGCCATGTAGTTCTCGGAAAATCAAAAAGATCGGATTAATGTAGTTAGAGTTTCGAATATTAGAGCATTCGTTCATGGGAAACACTCGGTGGTGACTTTATGCCAGTCTGTTGAATGCCTTTCTTCTTTATGCTGCTTAGAATGTCCATGTGAGCAATAGCAGGACCAAATTTGAAAGCCATATTCCTTTGTGAAACACATCTGAGTTTTGTCATATCTTTAATTTTGATGAAATGCTTAGATTTAATTCATTCTGCGTTCGATTAGACATGTACCCGAAGTTGATTTAATCGGTTATTCTCTTCCTTTTCTAAAAAGGCTAACTTATGTATGAAACTAAGTGCAATATAGCACTAGACAGACCATGGAAGAGCTTGCAGTTTAAGAATAAGTGTCAGTATATTTAATTTTGTTCCGGTAACATTCGAAGTTCTGGTTGATTCAGCGTGTTGAAATTTTGTTTTCATCAATAAATAGAAACGTTATATGTGTCAATCATTTGAAATATTGAATGTATAAATAGGTTGAAACCTTGAGATCTCAGGCGTATTATTAAGTCGAAACTCTAGATCTATGAATGGGTTGAACCTTACCTGTATCAATGAAGTGAAATGATACTGGGAGCAGTGAGTTAAAGCTATAAGCACTCATGAGGAACCCATATCTATTTTTATTGCAATAATATAAGTAACTCGTGTCAGTTTTGCAATTGTATCTGCAGGGATGTGGCAGTACTTGGAACTAACTACATTGATCGATTATGTCCATTAACTTTACAATTCAGCTTATAGGTATCAATAGCTTGCCGGTATCAATGTTGAGTACAATCAATCTAACTTTACTAATTCTACTGAAACATTACCATAGTCTGAATTGTACTAAGTTCAGCACTGTATACATTAATTAAGCATTCTTTGCCGATAAAGTTTTAAGGTAACTTCACTTAATTTCGATAAATATAAAAATATTGGAAATTATTCAGGCAATGAAACAGCAGACAAGGTGTATAGATTTAGTAAAAAAACAATGAAATGAGACAAAAGAGAGAGGAATCAGGAAAAATATTATATTGTAAATTGCTCAAGAGTTTCATGTCAAATGGTTGAGTAGTTAAAGGTGTAACAAAAGAATAAGTACGTAATAATGTAGCACTCCGTCGGTTACGACGACGAGGGTTCCAGTTGATCCGATCAATGGAACAGCTTGCGCGTGAAATTAACGTGCAAGTGGCTGAGCACTCCAGAGACACGTGTACTCTTGACTTGATTCTCGGGGAGATTCAGTGTGACAAGACTAGCCCTTTGAAATACAGGTACAACAGAAACAGGAAGAAAGAGTGAAAAAAGTCGTTGTGAAAGAGAACAGCAGGGTTCACAACCATCACCTGGCGGAGCCACATAGAGCTTTAGGTGTTTTCGCTCCATAAACATTAACAACGCCCGGTCTAGGAATCGAAACCGCGATCCTATGACCGCGAGTTCGCTGCCCTAATCACTGGGCCATTGTGCTTCCACAAGTACATAATAAGTACATAATTGTTAAGTTGTTGAAGATACCTTTGGTAAATTATTAACCAAAGTAGCCCTCAGGTTGACCAATGTCTTGTTAGACCTTGAAGAAGCCCGTCGTGTATATATAAATATATATATACATATACATTTATGTTTTTATGTTTGTATTTATCCCCACCAACATCACTTGACATCCGATGGTGGTGTGTCTATGTCCCCGTCATTTAGCAGTTCTGCAAAAGGTACCGATAGAAAAGTACTAGGCTTGCAAAGAATAAGTCGTGGGGTCGATCTGTGCGACTAAATCCCATATAATGTTGTGCTCCAGCATGGCTGCGGTCAATTAACAGAAGCAAATTAAAAAAACAAAAGAAAGTATATATGTATATAACTAGCACTCCGTCGGTTACAAGGTGGAGGTTACAGTTAATCCGATATATATATATAAATAAATATCTTCCACACCTCAATATGAACACATAGCATAATACATAACACTACTAACCTCTCAATTAATACCACTAACCCCCATACATCCCATACACCATTCACATTACAGATCTATATCTACCCTAATTGGACCAAATCCAGAACTACTTACCTCCCTTACTCATAATCTCTTTACTCAAGGACTAGTAGACCAGTCACCGTTCATTAATCGGTGTGCATTCAAAGCAATTATTGGTAATTTTACGAAACCGGTATGCTTTTAAATCTCTTTAATAATTCACAATAATGACTTTTATTACTGTTATACCTACCTCAGTTCATTTAATTGTTTCTATCTATCGTTACTTTTCGTAAAAAGCCTTTACTTTTTAGATTTCCAATGTGCACTTTCACTTATTTATCTTCTTCTTTCCCTTTACATTTCCACGTATAGTTTCTATTTTCGTTTTGCAACATATTTCTATTATATATATATATATATATATATATATATATATATAGGCACAGGCGTGATTGGTAAGATGTTTGCTTCCCAATCATATGTTCCTGGTGTCTGACCCAGTGCATGCTATCTCGTGCACGTATTTTCTACTCTAGCCGCATGCTGGGTCCATTTACTTCTATGCAAGCACTCATGAGGATACTGTCCATCAGATAGGGAAACAGACTGTGTAGTGGAACGAGTGAAATGTCTCCAGGCTATGGCACTATACACGACAAGAATCAGTTCTAAATTTTGAGGGTGAGGTATATGGTTGTGGACCAGGGATGTATTGTGATGTCCGCCAGATTACCTCCATGCAGTAAGCCTGTTAGATGGGAATTGATCAACGGATACCAACCAACAACAAGCCAGAAGTGTATATGAATAAGTGATGGTTCCTACGTATCATTTGATGATTTAGACTTTCATAAAACATTACCTCAGAACGATCGTCAGGATTCATTGATCAAACCAACAAACCAATAACTTAGGCTTGTTAAAGCAAAACTAACATAGGCTAGACTACACAAAGATCAAGTTAAAACACTGGGAATGAAGCGGACACATCCTCCGAAGACCCCGGTACAGTGTCATTACGTAGTACTTCAGAAGAAACCCCTAATGCAAATCTTTAGTTAGATCGTTAGGCTGTCAAAGAGAGAAGCGTCATGAAGCTATTGGTGATCTACACTTAGGCAAAACGTGACAATATATGACTGGATCTAGGGGTATTTGAAAAGGGTGGTCAGGAATAGGGATGGTTAGGTGAGCTTCGTGGATGGTACATTCAGAAGGGGAGATCAAAGGCCTCTGTGATTCAGTGAACATGTTATTTGGTACCAGCCAGACATGGAGGAAATAATTCATTAAATTAGACGTCTTTTTCTATAAAAATAATGTCCTACTCACCCGTTGAATTCATTATAATTTATCATTCTAAGCTAAGATGAATTTTTGAAAATATCACTCTCACGTTTCAGTTACAATCAGTTTAATGAAAATAGAATATAGTCTGTTTGTGTATAAACATTAATTCCGCGTCAAAGATTTATTATATCCATGACATGTTTTTTGTATGAAATAGAAAAAACTTTATTTCAGTCAAAATGTATTTTTATATGTTTTTATCTTATTACTTTAGTCTATGTAGTTGTTCTCGTAAATCATTTCAGTGCATTATAATGAAAGCATTTGGGATTCAAAATTCTCTTTTTATCATATGATATATTACACATGCAAACATTCAAACCATTATAATGGCGTAATAGTAAATGAAACACATGAGAATGATTTGAATGTTTCTTACATCACTTTCATTAAAATTCAATAAATTAGTTATATGTAAGAAATTTTGTTCCTACAAATTGTTCAAAAATATATTTAGTATCACATTGAAATGATGATTGCTCCACAGATCACCCTGTGATGCACCTGAGCACATTATCTGTTATGATACCTGTATTCATTAGGTATATCTGATCTTTCAAAGTTAGACAACGTCAGAGGTACATTTGGTCTTTCAACGTTACACAGCCGATACAGCCGGGGTTGACCAAGACCTAGCCTCGGTCCGTATATCATTATATTTGATAGCCCTGCCACTTCTAAAGCTCGTACTTCCTGATTTGAAACAAATTCTGTTGTCTCCATAGCGAACCTGATGGCCTCCAGTATACCGGAACATGTGCTGACAGGCATGATGTTAGCTCTGCGGACGTACATGTCTGCATACGATATGTATGCCACCTACACTAGCTCAACATGTATGCCACCTCACTAGCTCAACATATTTCTTCCTCTTATTCTCATTTCTTATAATTAAAAAACACAAGTACTCTTGTCAAATCAGAGCGTAGTAACATGGAATATTCAACGATTCGAACCTTCAACGGAACACACATATTTTTCTTGTTTTTTCAAATAGCACATAATTTATATATATGCCCTATAATTAGGATTTTCACTTCAGCAACTCATACCTTTTGTTCACACATAGTTTGTCACTTTGCTTTCTTTTAGATCTCGTTTAATTTCATACATGGCACTTTGCTACATTATTATATGTGTTCTTGAAACATTTTTATTCGATTTTTCTTTAATTTCACAATATACGTATGATCACACAACGTATATATATATATAATATATATATATATATATATTATATATATATATATATATATATATATATATATATATATATATATATATATATCTTTACATATTTCTACTCCTACTCCACTACACACCTGATAGAAGGACTAAAATCAACATTAAGACGATTAAATACAACCAAAATGTTCTTTCTGTCACGTATAAATAAACATTTATGAAAAAAATTCTAATTCAGATATATATTATATTATGTATATTCAAGTGATTAAATAAGACGACTAAAAAACCACGCTTAGAAAGTAGTATGTTATTGATTTATCTTAGAGAATATTGATTACAAATATTTGTTTAAACAGTAAAAAAAAATCATATTAAATTATATAAGCTCTCAGAAAGTTAAAAGCGATAGCGATTTACAACGAAACATGATTTATTAGATCACATGATTTCACCCGTGGAACTGGTTTTTATATTTTTGCTATAAAGGTAAGAATTTAAATAAATAAATGAAATATATAAGACATCCTTTAAAATCTACTTTTTTTAGAAATACGTTCCTTTTTCACTGCTGTAAAATAATATTTTAACAATTCGGTTGTATATTTTTAATATATATTCGAATATGTTTGAATATTTTGAAAAAATTCGAGAAAATAATATTTAGAGAATTTGTAAATTCTACAATTATCACTAAAACTATTGACAATTTTGCCTTCTAAAAAATATCCCTTATCAGATGTACCCAAATAAGACCGTCATCAAAATTGCATTTTACGTTATTTTTACAAGGTTTTTCAATACAAAATACACTAAACACAATTCTTCAAGAATTTTAGATTCGTAACATAAGCTCGATTATTTTAGATGACGCGGTTTACTTTTTCAACACTTTTATGGGTTCGAATTTCATTTATGCAAAACATTTTCGTGCAGATATGGCAGTGTAATATCGTTTTATCGTTTTCAGAATATACTACTATTAGTAAAGTTAAATTAATGATAAACTAGAAGGAACCATGAATATTTCACTGAATTAATAGTAAACATATTGTGTTATTCCTGCAAATGAATCCAAGAGACCTGAAAGTGTAGCCTGTGTTGTGGTTGTATCAAAAGATAGCCATAATCATTGAAAAGTGAAGGAATTTGAAAATACGATGATTACTTAACGAACCTTATATAAATACAATATATACTTTATACATAATATTATAATATTAATACATAGTACTCGTAAAAAAAATATTCTCTCCTATTTGTTCCATTTTCCCCATAAACAAAATACAAATTACGTCTTACAATTTACATGGTCACAAATTCATATTAAGGAACTAAAAATTTTATATATAAAATATAGGGAGGAAATTTAATGCAACCACATCTTATAAGTAGTAACTTATGAGCTACGGCGATGGGTCGGAGCCAATAAACATTTCAATTTGTAGGTGATAAAATAAAAATTAGTTCGATTAAAATATTAATCTTCACTATGGACTCACCATCACCGCCACCATCATCATCGTCATCATCATCTCTCTCTCTTTCTCTCTCTCCCCCTCTCTCTCTTTCTATCTGCCTTTCTTTAATCTCACTATCAGAACATCACCGCTCTGTAAAAATTGTTCCAAACTCTCCTCTATATCACTATCTTCAACTACATTTTTGAACCTCGTAATACATATTACATTCCCCTATCACATACTATGAACGCTTCTCTCTCCCTCCTTTTTATTCTGTCTCTTTCTGCCTCTCTTTTTCTATCTCCCTTTTTCTTTCTCCCTCTTTTTCCTTTATCACGTGAAAGCGTTAGCGAGGGCTAAGTAACGTAAAGACAAGCAGAATTATTGTGACATTTTGTTTAATTATGGAGAAATATGAACAAAATTAATTGTCATTTGAAACTAGTAAATTAGTGTGATTACACGCAACCAGTTAAAACTGATTATCATCCTTAAAGCAAAAAGAATATTCTTACTTTAATCGCTTGGATGAATACCCGATATTTCTGATCCCATCGAAGATATGTTGGTAACTACAAGAAGAACAACGGAAATCCGCAAAAATTTGTAGACATTCCAGGTCTGCAGTTCGACTATTTCAAATAGTTTTGAAGCGACATATTCTACACTGTCGTGTAACGGCTGCTGGGAGGAAACTAAGATCAGCGTTCAAAAATGTGCTAAACTATCTTGAAAGCTGTTCGACAGGTTGCAGGTGCATGTGTAAAACTTAATCAGTTTAAAATCTGTCATCACATTGATTTATTCACAATTATCTTTGCTCTCCATCCAGGTCTGCAGTTCGACTATTTCAAATAATTTTGAAGCGACATATTCTACACTGTCGTCTAACGGCTGCTGGGAGGAAACTAAGATCAGCGTTCGGTTTACCTATGTAAATATATTCTTTTATTCTGTTACTTGTTTCAGTCATTTAGTCGAGCAAATCGACCCCAGGTCTTATTCTTTGTAAACCTATCTGATTCTTTTGCTGAACCGCTAAGTTACGTCAAACATCGGTTGTCAAGCGATGTTGAGGGACAAACACAGATGCACAAACATATATACTCACATATATATGACTGGCTTTTTTCAGTTTCCGTCTACCAAATCCACTCACAAGGCTTTGGTCGGCCCGAAGCTATAGTAGAAGACACTTGCCCAAGGTACCACGCAGTGGCACTGAACCCGGAACCATGTGGTCCGTAAGCAAGCTACTTACCTCACAGCCATTCTTACGCCTATATATATGTGCGTGTGTATGTGTGTATGTGTGTATATATGTATATGTATGTATGTGTGTGTGTGTGTATATATATATATACATATGATTATATTCTACAAAACTTTATATATATGCATGTGCACGTATACGCACACACACACACTTATTATTTATGCGGTACCAATTTAGTCTCATAACAGCGAGTACTTCTCATTGTCACAAAAGCTTTCCTTTGTTTTAAAATTTTCCCAACGATAGCAGAGAAATTTTAAAAGTCATCAGACATAGCTGTACGGAAGATCCTATCAGGAGCCCCATCGTGCTGCCTTCTGAGAAAACCACATCAGATTTTTGAATCTCAAACACGTTGTAAAATTACTAGTGCGAAACACGGAGATAAAATAGCCGTAAAAGCTATCTGCGTCTATCTGCAGGATGTGGCCCAAAGCGTTAGTGCCCTTATTATTATAATTAAATATAATTACATATACGTGTATACATATATTCGCCATGATTGAAAGCTAGCCACTAAAACATATTTTATTTTCTCTCCCTGCTTATTTCTATGTTCATTTCTGTTGAAGAGTGTAGGTTCGAAACGTAAAAGACTTTCTCACTTCCCTAGCGTTAAACTAATACATCTGTTTGTTGTTTACACACTGTTCTTTGTCTATTATATTTATTTGTTTTGTAAATTCCAAATATATATATTATTATTATTATTATTATTATTATAATTATTATTATTATTATTATTATTATTATTATTATTATCATTATTATTATTATTATTACTTTTTTTTCTTCTTTCAAATTTGCTTCCATTTCTTGCCGAGTGTCTTCCCGACTCCTAGGGCAAAGAAACTCATAGTGTATATATATATATTTTTTTTTTAAGTTAAATTAAAATACATGAGCAGCAACAGTTCTCACATCGAAAATGCTCTTCTCAATACGTGTGATGTACCAGTTAAGACAATCTTTTGCACTTCTTGCAGGGATGGTAAGCCAGGGATCATTCTCATATAATTTTCGGTTCCCTTCTTGATCATTCCTAGTGCTCCTACGATCACTGGTATTGTAACCGCCTTGAGATGCCTCATTTTCTCAATTTCAATGAGTAGGTCTTTATATTTTCTGAGCTTGTCAAACTCTTTCGCTGAGATATTATGATCACAGGGGATGCTCATGTCGATCAATAAGCAAACTTTATTGTTTTGGTCTTTCACAACAATATCTGGTTTATTGGCCTTGATGGTTCGGTCTGTATGTACTGGAAAGTCCCACAGAATGGTTACATTTTCTCCTTCAGTTACAGCCTCATGGTGGTGATTATACCACTTGTCGGCAGTTTTGATATTGTAATGCCGACTTATTAGCCAGTGTAGATATTGGCCAACTCTGTCATGTCTTAATTTATACTCCACTGGTGCTAAGACTTTACATCCAGAGATTAGGTGGTCCACTGTTTCAATCATGTCGTTGCAGAATCGGCATTTTGGGTTTGCTCCATTTTTCATAACATTGGCCTGGTAGTTCCGGGTTAATAGGCTTTGATCTTGAGTAGCCAGGATGAAACCTTCGCTCTCTGCTTTTAGCCCTGAGCTCCGTAGCCACTGATGGGTTTGCTTCTGTTATTATCATTATATTATTATTATTATTATTATTATTATTATCATTATTATTATTATTATTACTTTTTTTTCTTCTTTCAAATTTGCTTCCATTTCTTGCCGAGTGTCTTCCCGACTCCTAGGGCAAAGAAACTCATAGTGTATATATATATATATTTTTTTTTAAGTTAAATTAAAATACATGAGCAGCAACAGTTCTCACATCGAAAATGCTCTTCTCAATACGTGTGATGTACCAGTTAAGACAATCTTTTGCACTTCTTGCAGGGATGGTAAGCCAGGGATCATTCTCATATAATTTTCGGTTCCCTTCTTGATCATTCCTAGTGCTCCTACGATCACTGGTATTGTAACCGCCTTGAGATGCCTCATTTTCTCAATTTCAATGAGTAGGTCTTTATATTTTCTGAGCTTGTCAAACTCTTTCGCTGAGATATTATGATCACAGGGGATGCTCATGTCGATCAATAAGCAAACTTTATTGTTTTGGTCTTTCACAACAATATCTGGTTTATTGGCCTTGATGGTTCGGTCTGTATGTACTGGAAAGTCCCACAGAATGGTTACATTTTCTCCTTCAGTTACAGCCTCATGGTGGTGATTATACCACTTGTCGGCAGTTTTGATATTGTAATGCCGACTTATTAGCCAGTGTAGATATTGGCCAACTCTGTCATGTCTTAATTTATACTCCACTGGTGCTAAGACTTTACATCCAGAGATTAGGTGGTCCACTGTTTCAATCATGTCGTTGCAGAATCGGCATTTTGGGTTTGCTCCATTTTTCATAACATTGGCCTGGTAGTTCCGGGTTAATAGGCTTTGATCTTGAGTAGCCAGGATGAAACCTTCGCTCTCTGCTTTTAGCCCTGAGCTCCGTAGCCACTGATGGGTTTGCTTCTGTTATTATCATTATTATTATTATTATTATTATTATTATTATTATTATTATTATTATTATTATTATTATTATTATCATTATTCAGTAGTTTTATTTTTTATATCGTGCTTTCACTTCACTACCGAGCACAGCTCTGTGTGCCTTGGGTATGTGCTGTGATTTGTTGTAATGCTCTAATGGTTATTGTATGGAAATTGTTCTGCGTAGGTTCTGTGCAGTGCCTAGTAGTGCAATTTTCTGTATGTTATACGTGTTTGTAAGTCCTGGTGCATTTGTTATGTATTTGTTTGAAAATTTTTTTATCATGCCTAATGCACCTATTATGATAGGAATTGTTTCTGTTTTTAGATTCCACATTCTAGTTACCTCTATTTCCAGGTCTTTGTATTTTGAAAGTTTCTACATTTCTTTTAGAGACACGTTGTCATCCGCTGGTATTGATACATCAATTAGAAAGCATTTTTTTTCTTCATGATCTCTGACAACTATATCTGGTCTGTTGGCCTTAATTTCTCTATCTGTGAGTATTGGCATATACGAGAGTATGGTTGCTTTCTCGTTTTCTGTGACCTTTTCTGGTGTGTGCCTATACCATATTTTTTCTATTGTTATTCCATAATGTTGGCATAGATTCCAGTTTATATAGGTCCCAACTCTGCCATGTCTGTGAATATATTCCTTCTTAGCCAGGACTGGGCAGCCAGAGATAATATGATTTATTGTTTCTTATCCATCTCCACATATTCTGCAGTTACTTGTTATATTTCTGTTCATTACATGTTTTTGGTAATTTCTGGTGGGGAGGCTTTGGTCTTGTGCTGCAATTAAAAATCCTTCTGTCTCTGATTTTAGTGCTTAGCTTCTCAACCATTGTTGGGATTTTTCTTTGTCTATTTCTTTTGCATTTAGTTTAGTCCAGTATTTGCCATGAAGGTACTTTTCTTGCCATCGTTTTATCATGGTTCGTTGCTGTTCTATTTTTAGTTTGGATTTCATTTGTTTTATAGCTTTTGTTGTTTCTTCTTCTTTTTCTTCTTCTTCTTCTTCTTCTTCTTCTTCTTCTTCTTCTTCTTCTTCTTCCTCTTCTTCTTCTTCTTCTCTTCCTTCTTCTGCTTCTTCTTCTTCTTCTTCTTCTTCTTCTTCTTCTTCTTCTTCTTCTTCTTTTTCTTCTTCTTCTTCTTCTTCTTCTTCTTCTTCTTCTTCTTCTTCTTCTTCTTCTTCTTCTTCATATTTGTTAGGTGGTATGATTTCTTGTTTGCATTTGTCAGCTTCCTTAAATACTGAGAACAGCTTTTTGTTTTGCTCGTGTTTTGCAGCTACTTGCATCAGTTTTCCTTCATTCTGAAGTAGATATTTTTGCAGACCTATGGTGGTTATTTTATAGTAGTTTTCCAGCTGTATAAGGCCTCTACCACCTTCTATACGTTGTATATATAGTCTTTGTATGTCAGATTTTGGGTGATGCATCCTAGATCCTGTCATTATTGTTCTTGTTTTCCCATCTATTTTGGTCAGTTCATTTAGTGTCCAGTTAAGGATATTGTAGCTGTAACTTATAACTGGGACGTCTAAAGTGTTGATACCTATTATCTTGTATTTAGCATTGAGCTCTGTTTTCAGTATTGATCCAACTCGTCTATAATATACTTTATCAATTTTCTTTTTCATTTGTGTGTGTTGTGTCTTATCTAGTTCATGGATTCCTAAGTATTTGTAAGTATGGCTTTGGTCTAATTCTTTTATTTCATTGGTTTTATCTAGTGTGATGTTGCTACTCTTAACTAGTTTTCCTCTTTTCAGGGTTACTTTGACGCATTTCTCTAATCCAAATTTTATATCTATTTATTTGGTAAATCCATGCACTGTCTTTAGTAGTGTTTCCCGCTAATTGTCATTTGTAGCGTATAGTTTTAGGCCATCCATATACGAAAGGTGGCTGATCGTTTTGCCGTAACATTTATATCCGCATCCAGTTCTGTTTAGCATATGCGATAGAGGTGACAGTGCCAAGCAGAAAAGGAGCAGAGTGAGCGTATCTCCCTGGAATATTCTCCTTCCAATGGGGATGGCTTTGGTTTTCACAAGTCCCTCTTTTGTTTGGAGCTGTAGCACTGTTTGCCATTTATTCATAGAGTGTCCTATGTATTTTATAATTGATGGTGCAACTTTGTTCATGGCTAGTGTTTCGAGGATCCATGTGTGGGGGATGCTATCAAACGCCTTTCTGTAGTTGATCCAGGCCATAATAAGGCCTTTCTTCTTTCTATGGCTGTCTTCAGTTATGGCTTTATTGATCATTAGTTGATCTTTAAAGCCATATGAGCCTTTGCGGCATCCTTTCTCCTCTTCTGGAAACAGGTTGTTTTCAGCCAGGTGCTTGTTCAATCTTTTTATTATTATTATTAATAATAATAATTTTATTATTATTATTATTATTATTATTATTATTATTATTATTACTATTATCATTATTATCATTGTTATTATTATTATTATTATTATTATTATTATTATTATTATTATTATTATTATTATTATTATTTTTAT
>NC_042998.1:63677826-63695326 GCF_006345805.1 Octopus sinensis | reverse complement strand
TGTATATGTGTCTATAAAAATACATGTATGTGTCTATTTGAGAGTATATAGAAATTTAAACACATACACACCAAACGCAATGGTGCATGCACATATATGTACTCCCAAGCACATGTATATGTATGCGTGTGTTTGTGTGTGTATGCTATACATGTATGCATGTATGTACGTATGTACGGCAAGAACATCATTGTTCTAAATGTATAGATTGGCACTTATATATCGGGACTAAACGTCTACAACCATAGCAAACACTTTCATATATAGACAACAACATTACACCGTTTTACTGTTATTCGATGAGACCGTTTATGATATATCCCCTACATAACCTGCAGCCATAAATAACGTATACAATATGCATTAGTTACTTCCAGCTCATCGCTTGTAAAGTGCTAATATGTTCCCATAGGAAATCAGCTGAGGGTCACTTTTTATGTTGTTTCTGTTAGGCATTATACAAACTAAACAAAGTTGTACCTTGTAATTTAATATAAGCAGCAGACAAGTAACTATTATAGAAGTAGAATTTCCGTTCTGAAAACAAAACGAAACATACACACACACACTCACACACACATACACACACACAGATATTAACAGACAAGTAGGTTTACTCTGTCAGTGACGCAAAGGAATATATGTAACTGAAACGTTAAAATGCACTAAGAAATCAGGCATTGAAGAATTGACATTACCGCTATAAATTATATTTGTCCTTTGGCTGCCGGTTGCCATGTTGTTTGACCTAACGTAAATGCATTGAATCAATATACAGGCATTTTTTAAAGTGCAGATACGAATCCTAATATCTGCACGCTTAAATATAGTTTATGATTATGAGCATTTTGTTCTATGCTGTTATCAAAGCCAATACTATTTTCATATGATATTAACGTGTGGAATGAAATTAGGTTATTGTGTCCAAACCCAGCTCCAACCCAGGATGTTCAAAGCATCTTAACTTGCCCAGCATATGCTTAGGTGTGCGCAATCCCAACCCTACACATCCTGCACATACGTTTTCAGGCATATAAATTTACACATACATGGGTATGTTTGTGTGTGTGTGAGTGCGTGTGTCAGAGTGTGTACGTGTGTGAACATCTATGTATATGTACAGATACACATTGTTATAAATGCATACATGAGTGGATGTGTGTGCTCATGTGTGTGTGTGTGTGTGTATGGACATATGAATATATATGCATAGATATACGTTGTTATATATACATATATGTGGGTTTGTGTGTGTGTTTGTGTGTGTGTGTGTATGTGTAATTATTCAGAATTACTTTGCAGTGCTTACACAGTAGTTCTGTTGGAATGTAAAGCTTAAATATATTTCCGCTGAGATGAAGAAAAATAAACGTTCAATAGTAATCCTGCTTGTTAATCATTACACAAGGATTTTGTCTTCACGTTATTCGAATTATATACAGAAATTTAATTATACCAACATTTGCAAGTATGGGAGAAGCTATGAACCAACATTCTCTCGGTGGAAATAAGCGAATAACCAATCATAGATGAGGTGTTAATAACTGTTTAAACTAATATGATGGATCTCAAGTTTCTCGCCACAGACAGGTGTGGTATAGTCTCGTTGTTTGTATTTTGATGTAAAGTTTACGCGTTTCATAAAAATCGCTACTCGTAGAGTTTGACCTACAATATGAGTATATATATATATATATAATGGTCTCGTACGAGGTGTGTGTTGTTAGTTCATCGGGCGGCTGTGTTTTTAAACGTAAGAGAATATTATTTCAATGTCCTTGGAATAAATCACCGGAAAGTAGGTCATAACCAAATGAGACAACTCATATCAAATCCCCCTTTTTTCGGAGTGACAGTCATTGTTTGGACTTATCAATGCAGCATACTGAGCAAGGGGTATGCTGTGGCCTGTCTAAAAGGCTATGACTATATACTAAATGGTTTAAGAACCATCTGCTGGCGTCTCCGAATATGTTATGCCATGGGGTAATCCAAATACGCACGCACATCCGTATAAGTCATTGCGAGTATAATGACACCCCCTGTGAGAATGGACTAGCGGAGCTCGTATAAATAGTAAGCTGTTTGACTGAGACCGGGAGAGATGAGAAACCGCAGGAAGTTGAAAGGTGTCGTACGTGAGTTCGTGGAGACTCCTGAAATTGTTGAGAATTTGTTATAGTTCGTTGAGAGTTGTTTTGGATTGGCTACAGTTGTTGGTGGTCAGCCTGTAATGACATGCATAAGATCTGATCATCAAACCTAAGTAGAGACTTCAAACTTGAAATCTTCAAAGCCACAGTGGAGCCAATTCTACTATATGGCTCAGAAACCTGGACGTTATCAAAGAATCTTGAGAGGCGGTTGGATGAAACTTACACTCGCCTCCTTATGAGAGCTCAAAATCTCTCGTGGTAGCGCCATCCAACCAAAATGCAAATATATGGGAAACTACCACCTGTGTCATCTCTTGGGAAAGGTAGGAGAGTCCAGTTTGCTGGACATTGTTGTAGAGCTGAAAAAGAGGTAATTTCTACTCTTCTCCTCTGGAAGCCATCTACTCGTAATAACAGAGGGCGCACACTCTCCTACCCTGATGTAATCTCCAGGGATACAGCCATCCTGCAACAGGACCCCCGTAATGCCATGATGGACCGTAAAGTTTGGCGTAGCATGGTAAATTCCATTGTCTCGACCACGGTCGAACAATGATGATGATGATGGGAATAGATCAAGTGGAGACAGTTGGTGACCACTCCGTTCCGTGGTGTTGAATATCACACTGTATTAGTGCACGACACTACAGTGTCTCATACAGAAACCAAGTTCTAAAAGTGGCGACGAGTGATTCGAAAATGATGTTGGTGATTAACTAATGTTTATGATACCAAAATTCGTTAATTATGGAAAGCCTATTACAGATGCAAAAGCAACAGCAGCAGCAGCAACCGGATTTGTACCAACAAGTACAACATAATCAGTTGCTGGAACTGATGCTGAGTCTGGAAGAACCGCAGTTTCATTTTCGCCAGACAGCTTAGCGAATGCTATAATTAAATTTAGTTATAACCAAGAAGCGTGTATAATTTTTTTCCCGGCATACTTCAGAAGATGCGAAGAAATTTTCTAGGAAGAACGCAAGTGTTGGACTGACGATGAGGAAGTAAGACTACTGTAGCAGAAACTAGGTCCTCCAGAACATGAAAAATACTGCAATTAAAAAACAAGTAAATTTCTGACTGATGGATATTTTTCCGAAGTTAAATGGAGCAAGATATTTTTGAAACTGGGTCCCTCCGATATGTACCTACAAATTAGAGTAGACAAGGAATGATGAAAATACCAAACAGTCAATACGCATAAAGGACTATAGCAACTTGGGCAAGTGTCTTCTAATATAGCCTCGGGCCGACCAAAGACATGTGAGTGGATTTGGTAGACGGAAACTGAAAGAAGTCCGTCGTATATATACATATATGTGTCTGTGTGTGTTTGTGTGTCTGTGTTTGTCCCCACCCACCATCGCTTGACAGCCGATGTTGGTGTGTTTATATCCCCGTATGTTAGCCGTTCGCCAAAAACGTCCGATAAAATAAGCACTAGGCTTACAAAGATTGAGTTTTAGGGTCGATTTGCTCGACTAAAGGCGGTGCTCCAGCATGGCCGCTGCCAAAATGACTGAAACAAGTAAAAGAATAACAGATTACCATTCGGTCAAAAGGTCGCACCTGAAACTTTTCAACTGTTAGCGGACTATGAATTAGCATTTCCATACCTGGATGATAGATTAATTAAAATTGAATCCCATAATCAGCATGTCGAGCATGTAAAATGTGTTTTTGAAAAAATAAGAGATTACCTTTTCCCACTGAGTGAAGTAAAATGTCAATTATTCTTACATAAAATTATGTATTTAAGACAAATTATTGAAAGGAATGGACGAAAACTGGACCCGTCGAGGACGGATGCAATTAAAAATATGCCTGCTCCAACTAATATAATGGCCTTACAAGCTTTTCGACGTCTAGCAAATTATTATCAAAATTATATGTCAAATATGCATTAATTGATAGTTCCACTAAATAATTTTCTAAAACGTATGTGAAGTGGAATTGGTTAATTAATTGCCAAAAGGCGTTTGACAATATTAATAAAAATACCAATATTCGATTTGTCGCTGGCTCATTTCGATCATGTAGCGGAGATTTTGTAGCTTCTGACGCTTCTGAATTCGGCATAGGAGCAGTAATGCAACACAAATTTAAAAAGCATAATATGAAGGCGATGACTCATGCCTCACGTTCTCTGACACTGGTAGAAAAAAATTATAGTCAAATAGAGAAAGTAACGTTAGCGATCATTTTTCCCGTGGATAAATTTCACAGATATGTGAACCATAGAAATTTTCGGTTACAAACTGATTACTGACCATTATTACCAATTTTGGGGGTCGAAGAAAGGAATTCCTACTGCAAATCGGTTACAACTCTGGCGTACGATATTGTTGAATTGCCACTTTAAGATGGAGTATATAGCATCCAAGATGTTAGGCCATGCGGATTGTTTATCAAGGCCAATACAAAACAATACAGAACTATTCGAAGCTACCGTTATTTCCGCGTTGCGAGCGGAAAATGAAATAAAAGATATTTTGTATGACGTCATACGGAAGCTGCCACTAGCTGTTGAAGATATGAAAATAAAATCGGAGAATAACAAATTCATTGCAAAGATGAAAAAAACGTTGATGGTAAAAGAAAACATTTTTCTTTGCGTGATAATTTGTTGATGTACGCACAAAGAGTTTAGTGTCAGTCGCGTGTATAGTAAAGCGTGTATTAAGTGAATTCCATTAGTAATGAGGAGTTATGTGTATTGGCCTACTATGGACCGTGTTATTGAACAATTGGCGAAATCCTGCAGAGGGTGTGCTCTCGCAGCAAAGACACCACCAGTGAAATCCAAATCGCGACCAGATAATTCGTGGTCCAAGCTACAGAAAGATTTTGCTGAACCGGTCAACGGCTCGTATTACCTGATCTTAGTAGACAGCAAATATGTAATTTCAGTCAACCAAACACGAAGGTAACAATAAAATTCCATCCCGAACTTTTTGCGCAATACGGTGTCCAGGATACGATAGTATCGGCTAACGGAACGCAGTTTTCAGTGTACGAATGAAAAACTTACTGCGAGAGGTATACAATTAATCGCTTCTCTATTACGCCGTACCACCCAAGATCAAATGGGTAAGCAGAATGTTTCGTAGACACATTTACGCCAGCACTAAAACATGTGGATAGCGTATTGATGCAGCACTAACTCAGTATTTAAGGGTTTGCAGGGTAACGCCTAACAAGAACACATGTTCAGGCACGTCGCCAGCAGAACTAATGTTAGCCCGGGAAATATAATAAGTTTTTGATAAAATATTACCAACAAAATCAGCGTATAGGGAAACCCAAGAAACTCAACAAAGCATTTCATTTGGGAGATAAAGTTCATTTCAAAATATATAAGAATGGAGGACAAAGTTAGGAGGACGGTATAGTGACAAAAAGAATAGGCAGTATGATATATATAATAAAATGTCAAACAGGTTATCACAAACGACGTTTGAACCAGTTGCAGACTTTATATACCAAAGAAAGAGAAGAAAAACCGATGGAAGATATACCGCCAAAAGATGTTAAACCCAGGCGGATCAGCAATAGAAAACGAAAAAAAACAAAACTTTTGAGGAAATTGAATTCTCAAAAAAGAGAGTGGGGATGATGAAAAACAAAAAAAAAATCATAAAATTAAATAAATAAGATGCACTTCCTACAGAAGTCAAATATCAAAAGAGGAGGTGTAATAGCGAGTAACATGACACCTCCTGTTGGAATGGACTAGCCAAAAGTGTATAAATAGCATCGTGTTTGACTGAGAGTGGGAGAGACTAGAAATTGCCGGAAGTAGAAAGGTGTTGTACGTGAGTTCGTGGTGCCGCAAGGAATTGTTGAGAAGTTGTTATAGTTCACTGAGAGTTGTTTTGGATTGGTTATAGTTGTTGGCAGAGTATTTGGGAATACAAGTGGAGTCATTTGGTGTCTACCCCGTTCTGTATTCCTGCACGACACTAAGGTGACATATATAGAAACCACGTTATAATATATATATATATATATATAGATAGATAGATAGATAGATAGATAGATAGATAGATAGATAGATAGATAGATAGATATGCGCGCGCACAAACACACTTACATACATGCATATATATCTATATATATATATATATATATATATATATATATACATATAGACAGGCATACAGATGGATAAATAAATACAGAGTTAGACATATGTATATACACAGTACCTCAGAGAAGTATGTGCACCACAAAAAATTTCTGTACAATTGTCATTACTCTGATAATATGGAAGAAAGCCAAACGGAATTTACAGGGAATAAAATATATTATACATACAAAGATTACGCAAATTTGGAACAGGAAACAATACGCATTTTGAAAAATATGAATGAAATATAAATTTTCCAACGTTACAAAATTATGTACACTCTAAAATAAATTTGCAATATTCAATATTTTATGGACATGTTTTACTAAATTCAGATATGGCTGATAATTTCAATTCTAATGTAGTATTTCTCCTGGCATTTTTGCACTGGTCATTGCTAGTGCATCTACGGGAATTCTGATTTGTGTACTGGAGTGAAAAGCCCATCGTGAATAAAATGGTACCACAAGGAAATTAATTGTCTGAAGATTTGAAGAAAATTATTTTTAATTTGCGCAAGAATTGTTTAGGATACAAGTCAATTAGCAAACGGATATATATTAGCGTACACACTGTTGAGAAAGTTATTCAGAAATACAAAGCTATTGGACGGCTAAGCAATTAACTTCGTCAAGGTTGCCCTTGTATTTTAACTGCGCGTGAGATTGAACCCTGCCCAGGATGTTCAAAGTGGTTGTCTATTTATGTCTTTATCCACAAGATCACCAAGACACCCAACTATGTGTGATATTCAATGCTGTGTGATAGATGACAGGTGTCGTACCGCTTCATCTTTGGCCCAAGAAGTGTCTTCTGTTAGTGGAAAAAGTGTATTCGCCCAAACGATTCGCCGAAGTTTGAACCAGTGTGGTCTTCACGAACACATTCGTCGTAGCAAGCCTCTCATCACTACCGGCATAAATGAAGTCGACTTTCTTTTGCCGAAACCTATGTGAATAAGGGGAAGGAGTTTGGGGATCAAATGCTTTCTTCCGATGGGACTAAACTCAACTTGTTTGGACCAGATGGCATTAACTGAGTATGGCGACGACCAGGTGAAGATAATAGCGACAAATGCACCGTGCCTACACTGAAACACGGTGGCGGAGGTGTTATGCTTTGCAAATGCATGAGTGCAGCTGGTGTGGAAGAACTCATATTTATTGAGAGAACAATGGATTCAAGGCTTTACTGTGACATATTCCAGAAAATAATGTTGAAAAGCATCAAGAAACTAGGAAGATAGTTCATGTTCCAACATAATAATAACCCTACTCACACTTCAAAGATGACGACTAAATTTTCATCAGACAAAAAGGCAAAGTATTGCCATGGCCTACCATGCCCCCTGATTTAAACCAAATGCAATATCTATGAGGTGTTTTGAAAAGAAAAGTCAAGGAGAAAAACTCCTCAATGTAACACAGTTGAAACACATCATTCAGGATGAATGGCAGTGTATTTCATCGGTTATATACAGAAATTTTTACCGACTCTATGCCCAGAAGACTTAATGTAGTCATTGAGAGCAAGGGCGGTCGCACTAAATATTGAATATAGTAAATAATACTTTAGGGTGTACATATTTTTGTATTGTTTGAAACTTAATATTTCGTTCATATGTTTGAAAATGCTTAAAGTTTTGTGTTCCAAATTTGCATAATGTTTGCATGTATAATATTGTTTGATTTCCTTCGATATTATCAGAGTAATGGCAATTTTACTGAAATTTTGCGGGGGCAGTACATACTTCTGTGAGATACTGTAAATATATATGGTGAATTTAACTACTATGTTTCTGATAAACGAATACAAACACGGAAAGCAAATGGCTCGGGTAGGTGCGTTTATGACAATCAATACTATATTCAAACACACACCCTCATGCGCATAAACACGTATATAGCTACATTCACATCTTCATAAATCAATGAATGTGTATTTGTATATATGTATATCTATCAATCCATCTACCTATTTATCTCACCGTGCTTCTCCTACAGTATTAGAACATTTTAGCTCTTATTTCTAACAATATAGGTGTCATGACACTCTTAGTGGCATTTAGTGATTATTTCATTTTTCCTACACACCACACACACACATATACATACATACATATATATATATATGAACATACATATGTATATATATATATATAAATATATATATATATCTCGACTTGTTTTTTCATATATATATATACATATACATAGACACACACATACACACACACAAACATATTATATATATATATATATATATATAATATATATTATATATATATATATATAATATATATATATATATATATATATATATATATATATAAATTTCAGGGTAGCAAAAAATTATTTTGAAAATTTTTGCTACTGTGGTCTGGCGTGAAGAAAAAAAAAAAAATAGACTAGATGTTATTCATATAAATATAGTGCACATAAGAGATGTCCTATTATGGCCATGTCTTATGTGTTTAAATGTAGACTGCATTTATATATATATATATATATATAGATCAATAAATGGAGGGGTTGTGTTGACCGCACGTGGAGAAATGATAAGTAAGGAAAAATTTTTTTAAAAAAACAGAATGCTCAAATGAAAGAAAATTTTAATAAAATGAGAAAATGATAAAATATATAAATATATATTTATTCAACCGGTTTTCGTCATTGTATGACTTGTCAAGAATATTTATGTTTTAAGAAGTTATTTTAAAAATTAGAAATGGGAAAAAAAGAAAATTGCATTGTTTTTTGTAAAAGAATAATGATAAAAATGTACAAAAATTATGTTGGCAACCAGCGCATAATTATGTTGGACAAACGAGTCTCCCGTTACGTAAACGAGTAACGGTGCATAAAGAACAAATAAACCTTCCGGAATACCGACAAATTCCACTGAGTGACCACTTAGACTCATGTGCTAAAGACTTAAACCCCAAACAATATATCTATATATTCCCCTTCTACCAATGTAAAGAGGGGATCACCACAGGAGAGAATTAACAAGGAGAATCTCTTTATTGAAAAATTCCAAACACAACTTAATATGCAAACTCCTCGTTGATCAAACTTCCTTTCTCTACCTCACTCTTCATGGATGGACTAACACAAATATATAAAGATACCATGCATTCATCACTTCAAGCTAAAACTTATATTCTTTAAATATCATTTTTACTATTGTTGTTATTACTATCATTTTTATTATAAATGATATGACAATTTGAAATGCAATTGTCTATGCAGATTTATATTATTAGAAAATAATATAAATAAAGTGTTAAAATCTGAAAGTTAAGTTAACAAGCAATTATATAAAAAAGATAATGCAAATGAAGCTAAAATGATATTTTTATAATTTGGGTTTTATTGAAGAACTCAAAAGAGTTGTCTCCCCTTACCCACAACAGGAACTGAAGAACCAGGACCACAATTACTACTACTTCCTGTCCTGCAACATGCTGAATTAACAACACAACACATCACATGCTCTTAATCCCTTTGGATCTTAACACCTCAAGGTAATTTTTGGTAAACAACCATAAAACTCAAGATACACAACGAACTCACAATGTATCGGAGAACTTATTTTTTAATTTTTGTACATTTTTTCATTATTCTTTTACAAAAAACAATGCAATTTTCTTTTTTTCCCATTTCTAATTTTTAAAATAACTTCTTAAAACATAAATATTCTTGACAAGTCATACAATGACGAAAACCGGTGAATAAATATATATTTATATATTTATCATTTTATTCATTTTATTAAAATTTTCTTTCATTTGAGCATTCTGTTTTTTTTTAAAAAAATTCCTTACTATATATATATATATATATATATTATATATATATATATTATATATATATATATATATATATATATATATATATATATATATATATATATATATATATGTATGTATGTATGTATGCATGTATGTATGTATGTATGTATGTGTATGTATGAAGGCATAATGGCCCAGTGGTTAGGGCAGCAGACTCGCGGTTGTAGGATTGCGGTCTCGATACCCAAACCGGACATTGTGAGTGTTTATTAAGCGAAAAAACCTAAAGCTCCCCGATGCTCCGACGGGGGATGGGGGTGGCGAACCCTGCTGTACTCTTTCGCCACAACTTTCTCTCACTCTTTCTTCTGTTGGCCTGCTCGCTTAGCGAACGGGGTGGCGTCATTTGAAGGCTAAAACAATGCGAAGCGAATTGTGACCAGCGATGCGTAGCAACATCTGATAGCCTGGTCGGTCACGGTGATATATATATAAAAGGAGGAGGAGACCCCTTTGGTCATAAATGACCATGTGATTGCACTTAGAAAGTTACCCTCCGAGGTACAAGTCAGGGCAAGTTTGTTTGTGGAAGGCTAGCAGTCACCTATGCGTATCAGCCTCCCCTCTCCACACCACTGATGTTATACCAGGGAGTTGCAAAAGCCGATACAGCTTGGCACCAGTGATGTCGCAACTCATTTCTACAGTTGAGTTAACTGGATCAATGTGAAATAAAGTGTCTTGCTCAAAAGCACAGCACACAACTCGGTCCGGGAAACGAACTTACAACCTCACGATCGTAAGCTCTATGCTCTATCCACTGAACCATTCGCCTTCACTATATATATATGTGTGTGTGTGTGTGTGTGTGTGTGTGTGCGTGTCTGTGTGTGCATATATATATATATTCATATGAATAACATATATGGCAGAATTTGTGTTCGTACGTAAGCGGGTGGTTGACTGTATTTCTTCACAAGAAAGCATATTCATACAATTATGCGTTAATGTGTGTGGTGTGTGGTGTGTGGTGTGTGTGTGTGCGTATGTGTGCGTGTGTGTATGTGTGTGCTTTAGATATGGCCAAAAACGTATGTGCATGTTTTAATTTGTTCGCAAATGTCTGAAAACGAATATGTTTTGAGCAGCACCTCCCGACTGAGTAGAAAACCCGAAAAACTAATAACGTATTGCTAATATAATTTCCTTAGAGATAGCTGTGTTTGATGAACGTTTCATTGGTAGGCAGCGACTTCAAAAGTCATTATAGAAAACTTTCTGCATTAGTTTGCAAAAGTAAGTTAATTGCCCATTGCCCTTTTAGGTACTTATTATTGGAGCTGTCATCGTTGAACTAATGGAAGTATTCCCAGTATGTTAAAACAAGGAAATCAGAAAACTTCTTATCCAATATTTGTGCACTGGCTCGCAATATTGACTTTGAATGGTTTCTCTGAGTAAATATTAACACTGGCTCGAAAATTGACAAAAGAGGTAATCTCCCTTGAAATAGGCATGACGTTAATAAGCATGATGTCTCTTATATCCCCATATTGCCGTACGTTTTCTTATATTCTTTGCTTGCTAAGTTAACCGGTGTTACTGACAGAAGAATGGATTTTTATCATGTGTTCCTGAAAGCGTTATTCCAATTTCCGCAATTGGAATATTGAAATGAATTGTCCCTGGATTAGAATCTCAGAAACTACATACATTCATACAATGAGGTGCTTCCCTCTCTATAAATTTGCACTTGATAGATGCTTCCAGGCGTCTTTATGCCTAAGTAGGACTCTGTTCTAACAATGATACGAAAGCTGCTTTCTAGAATAATTACAAACGATTTTTTTTTATATATATTTCAATGCAGGTAATAATTATGTAAGTACTTCCCCCGAAGAGTTTTAATTATACACATTCCTATTGCTATTACCATTTGACATAAAAACTCCCGCACCGCCATTTGTTTCCAAAATCTTAATAATTTTACCCTAAAAATGCTATCAATCTTCCTTTTTTTATAAACAGTCTATATATATTTTGAAGGAATTCTGTCCGCTAACATCAATGAATCGCAGTTATTTTAGCTCCAAATATTAAATATATTATACCCTATCAAATTTGCGTAAGCTATGAACAAATTTTATTTGAGGTTTATTACCCAAACATATTGTCTTAATGATATTACTCCATCGCTTCCCAATGATATTCCTTAATAAACTATCTTCTGACTCACAACATTAAGAACGTTTTCCTCGATTTCCAACATAATGCAGAAAATTTCCCTAGGCAGTCTTCCATTAACTTACATTGTCACACTAGTCTATATTCATAGAACCAAATTCCTCGTGTCTTCCAGCCATATGAGAACTGGCAGTTAATACACACATGCTAAATTTTCACCATACTGCAAAAAGTTCAAATTCACTTACCACTGGATGTTTCCATTCGTCGTTTGATTAATCCGCATTACGTAGATCCTTTCTTTATTTTTCTTGATTAAAATTAATAATTGAGTAAATAATACGTTTTATTCCCACTACAGATGCAATATTAATTTAGTGCACAAATGTAATTAGCCTACTATGATTAAGCAAGTTCCAATGTAGTAGCTCTTTGTAATTTATCCCAATCATTATTCAAATTTGGAGAGATCAGTGGCAAATGATGATCAGTGGCATACCACATGTTAAATCGTAAAACCTATCCGTTTCACGGTTTTTGATGCTTTTAACACAATCCTCCGAATATTAGGGTGATACAGCATATTAATGTGTTGCCTTTCTTTTAAGTATCAGGTCATCCCATAAGTTCTGACAAAAATTTTGAATAAAGAAAACAAGTGATTAAATGTTATATTTAATTGAAATTTAATCATCAATGTACTTGCCCTGATTATCTATGACTTCCTTCCATTTATTTACAAACTTTTTAATCCCATCATTGTAAAACTCTTTTGGTTTCAAAGCGAAGCACTCTGAAATGTCAGTTTCGACCTGCTCCTGGCTGCAGAAGTTATGTCCCCAAATGATTCTGTAAACTACGAAACAAATGATAGTCTGAAGGAGCAAGGTTGGAAGAATAAGGTGGATGAGGAATTTTGTCACAACCAGGCTCCTCGATCTTCTGTGATGTGAACTTTGCAGTGTTGGGTTGCGTATTGTCCTGATGAAACATCACTTCTTTTCCATGCACTAAAGCGGGTCTTTTTTTCTTGAAAGCTTGGTTCAAACGCTCTAATTGTTGACAGTAGACTTGAACATTTATTGTTGCATTAAGTAGTAACAATTGAAAGGGAATTACTCATTTGCAATACCACCAGATAGAAAAAAAACTTTTTTTTCCCCACGAAGTTCCCTTCTCTGTTGTGGTTGAGCTTTTTCCCTTTTACCAAGTCACTGTTTACGACGTTTAACATTTCGATAGAAGGTCCATTTTCCACCACCAGTCATAAGTCTATCCAAAAAGGGTGAAATGAGTTCGTGAGAATGGAGAGAAGAGCAGATGTCAACTCAGGATTTGCGGTTGCTTTTGGACAATTGATGAGGTACCCATTTTCCAAGTTTAGGAACCTTTCCAAGTTGTTGAAGATGACAATGAACAGTTTATGTTTTGAACTAAGTTTTATTGCCAATTCCTCAACTGATAATGCAGGATTTTCTTCAAGTAATGCTTCAAGGAGCTTATCATCAAACTCAGTAGTATGTCCTGTTCGATCTTCAGGTTCAAGGCTGAAATCTCCACTTCTGAATTTTGCAAACCATCTTCTGCAAGCTCTGTCATTCAAGCATTCTGTCCCTTAAACTGAGTGTATGTTTCGAGTCGCTTCGGCTGCAGAGTTTCCTTTTGTGTACACATAAAGCATTATGTGTCTTAAATGCTCTTTAGATACTTCCCTGTTAGAAAGGGTTTTAATCAAAAAAATTTTAATTCTATTATTCTGAAACATAATATTTAATTAGTTTAAATGTACACAAATGCATAAAAATGATTTTAATTCCATTATACATTCTAAAATAGCATTAATTTCATTCACTTTTTAAAAATCGGACAGAACTTATGGGATGACCTGCTAGCTTGGTTCTGTACTCATGGCCTTTGCGACTTTCTGAACCCAATGAAATTTATACTGTTTATGAACCACTTGAAATTTTGCGTTTCGTGGCATCAATTTTGAAGTCCACCCAAGACTTTGCCTCCGTACTATCCGCCCACTACAAAAATCGAACTCAAGACACATAATAATATTACGACGCAACTACTTTACCTCAATCGTTCCAGCTCTTTTTAATACTATACTAAAATACGTCAAAGCAGAAACGGAACCCATAAAATTCAATAGTTATCAGGACAAATTTCTCCAAAATATCCTGAACCAACCTCCTACACCCGGATATGCCTCCAGCAATAATAGATCTTTGTTAGAGTGGTGCATGGTGCCCTATATAAGACTAAAATACTTCCCTATGTGGTGCTATTATGTTAGACATGACCTAGGTCTATACTGGCCGAAACCTATCAAAGTTACAATGAAAACGTGAACAGAATAGACTGTTAAGAAGGATTTCTTTGCAAGGAAGATCTGGGTATATTGGTAACTGTAGAACCTTGAATGAATATACAGAGGATGGCTGTTGAGGGAAAGGGAGATGGGTTAGCTGGGTGAGCTAAATAGTAAGTGTATCGTCAGCTCTGATGAACCGAGTTCACTATAAGTGCAGTATGCAATGCAGACAGAAAGGACAGTGGCAGTATTTATATGTGTCAGATATAAGAACGTGTCTACGAGCAACATTATCTCCATCAGTCGAGTGGTAGCGACCACATGAACTGTGGTTTTTCATTGCATGTTCATCTACCAATATTGGATGTTCCTGCAAACTCACTGCTGTTAACCACCAACCTCACCCTTTTTTTTACTTGTTTCAGTCATTTGACTGCGGCCATGCTGGAGCACCGCCTTTTAGTCGAGCAAATCGACCCCGGAACTTATTCTTTGTAAGCACAGTACTTATTCTATCGGTTTCTTTTGCCGAACCGCTAAGTGACGGGGACGTAAACACACCAGCATCGGTTGTCAAGCAATGCTAGGGGGACAAACACAGACACAAAAACACACACACATACATATATATATATACATATATACGACAGGCTTCTTTCAGTTTCCGTCTACCAAATTCACTCACAAGGCATTGGTCGGCCGGGGGCTATAGCAGACGACACTTGCCCAAGATGCCACGCAGTGGGACTGAACCCGGAACCATGTGGTTGGTTAGCAAGCTAATTACCACACAGCCACTCCTGCGCCTATATTTTATTATTTTCAATGTTCAACGTGAATTTTACTTCAAGATATAATCTTCGGAGTTCATTATCAAATTTGTCTGAAGCTTCGGATTTTTTCTCTGTCAGAAGCCTTCTTAAAGGAAGTGATTTAATGCTACACCGGGAAATTACGTATTCTTTTAGCAGATCATA
The DNA here is from genome assembly GCF_006345805.1 of Octopus sinensis. Taxonomy (NCBI): domain Eukaryota; kingdom Metazoa; phylum Mollusca; class Cephalopoda; order Octopoda; family Octopodidae; genus Octopus; species Octopus sinensis. The sequence goes on along the minus strand of NC_042998.1, from coordinate 63,679,764 downwards.
ACATTCTGTAGAAATGTTTACATATATATGGTCGTTCGTATAATTCAATTTATTTGTATGAGACGTGTTGAATCAGTTTATCGAACACCCGTTCATTCTATCAGATTATGTGAATTACCACTCAGTCTGAATCAGAAAATATGTCATCATTAACCTCTTTGTCGTTATCCTCGTCCTCGTTTTCATCTTCATAATCAGTAACATCATCAAACGTTTCCTTACTATATTATTTCATAATGCTGATCAACGAACTGAAAAATGATCCACCATATAATGTAGGTTATTTACGTTCAGGCACTGAATGCAACCTAACATCAACAGCAGCAACAACATCAAGAAAACAACTACAAAAACAACAGCAAAAATAAATAAACATAATTTTCTGATGGTGTGAAATGAGTCTAACATAGATAGAATTTATTTGTTTCAGTGATGGATGTGCGGCCATTATGGGGCACCAGCCCCATTGGTCATTCTTTGATGTTTGGTATTAATTTCTTGTCTATTTTGTCCAACCGCTAGCTTATGGAAGCTTATTTACATTATTTGCATACACTGGTTGTTAAGCAGAAGCACCAAGACAAACATTTAACATATATATTTCCACGAGTTTCCCTCTACCAAATTCACCCACACAGTATTGTTCGGCCAGGAAAAATAGTGGAAACCATTTGCTACGAAACCGTGCAGTGGCACTCAATTCGAAACCACGACGTTAGAAAGAGAGCTTCTCAATGCAACTAAGTTTGTAATATCTTACAATGCTCAAGACTCGCGAGACATTCATTCGTTCTGTAATACAAAATCCAGTCTTATCTTACTATGCACTGCGCAACGCAGTGTAACTTGTCATTATGCAAAGTGAAATTGTTAAAATTGATAAGAATGTTTTAATTTGGCCTCAATTAACTGGAGAATTAAATGGAAGTATATCGTTCCGCCGAAACGCTAAGTTATACGGACTTAAATAAATCTTCACTGGTTATTAAGAACTGGGAGACAAAATCCGCCTCCATTCATGCAAGCACACATACGCAAACAGAAACATATATGAAGGGTTTCTTTACAGTTTCCTTTGGCCAATTTTCTCCACAAGCAAATGGTTGTTTCACGGTTAAAGTAAAAGACAATTTCAAGTTTTCAGGTAGTGGGATTGAAACTGATTCCATGCAGTTGCTAAGCAAATATGTAAATATTTTTTTCTTTCCATCTCTGTAAAACATGGGAATGCGTGTGGCTTGATAGTTGAGGTGTTCGACAAATGATTGTAACACCTTGGTTTCGATTTCCTGACCGGGCCTCGTGTTGTGTTCTTGATCAAAACCACTTCATTTCCCGTTGCTCCAGTCCATTCAGCTGGAAAGGGGTGTCAGCAATAGCTGGGAAGTTAACCTTGTAAGAGAACATCTTCCCGTTCCAGGGGAAAGGATATTTTCTTAATCATTTATTTGTCATGAGAACAGTGCAAATTTCCGCCGTTATTATTCTTTAGGCATATGACAGATTTCAGAATCTCGGTAAATGAGATTATCTAAATCATTTCAATCGTATTAAGAAAATCTCATCTGTTTCAGATATTTCAGTATTTCCTTCCCAGTCTATTTTATCTTTTCCTCTTTCATATCCACGGTATAGTTCTAACATCACACTCCATTTCTACATCAATCAAAGCCAAATATAACAAAATACCTACTGCTCAATAATATGTCATTTCCCTATAATTACATAATCATGTAAACACAAATACCAGAAAGAGAATTCAATCACAGACTCAGTGTGCAATCGTCACACGTAATGACATAAACATGTTTCAAGATAAGTCGAAATCAATCTTTGACAGTTGGGAAATTGCATTTTGTAGCTGTTCGCACTTTACTAGAATAACTGCGGACTTATAGACAGGGAGCCACTGTAATGAATGGGAATCAACTATGTTAT
>NC_042998.1:63667826-63672826 GCF_006345805.1 Octopus sinensis | reverse complement strand
TAGGTGTTTTCGCTCAATAAATACTCACAAAGCCCGGTCTGGCAATCGAAACCGCTATCGCACGATCGCGAGTCCGCTGCCCTAACCACTGGGACATGCGTCTCCACACACACACAGATATATATATATATATATATATATATTATATATATATATATATATATATATATATATATATATAATATAATATATATATATATATATATATATATATATATATATAATATAATATATATATATATATGAAGTATAGTTGCCACATAAATGTGGCTTACCACTTAGGGTAGATGCTACTGTAGCTTGCAGCCCCAGGAGAACATCCTCTCCAACTTGTTATTGACACACTTTCTGCGCCCCATCACTGTTTGCAAAGGGAAGCCTTTTTTTCATCGTCGACCTGACGTGATACGCACGGACCCGGGTTTCTGAATATTTAGCCAGCGTCAGCGCATGACAGTCAGAAAGTGTGTCAATAGCCAGCTGGAAATGATGTTCTCTTGGGGCTACAAGCTACAGTAGCATACCCCCTTAGTGGTGAGCCACATTTAAGTGGCAAAATACTTCACATCGTCGTGCATCTACTGTTTATACCTCGTTCAGAGATATATTATACACACACACACACACACACACACATATATATATATATATATATATATAATATATATATATATATATATATATATATATATTATATTTCATGCTTTATTCATTCATTGCTATTATTATTTATAGCAAATGTGAAATGTTTTCTAACGAAACATTCGTCGCACAATATGTTATTTTATCTCTATAAAGCCATACTGAATATTAGAATTCAAGAAGTTAAGCCTTGTGTTAATGGATACTAGGATAATCGCCTTATTTCTTTTCCGTGAAAATATTTAACATTGAAGTTGTTTTTACTTCTTTCATCGTAGGTTATGATTTCTACAATCGGGATTATTTAGTCTGCTGTGCAAGGCTGAAAATCAGGCAGATTACCTTATCACGGCTGAATTTTTGCATCTTCTCTGTAGATTATCAACATTTTCAAGAATATTCAGTAATACGTCATCAATTTATTAATTTTTCTCTTCTGATATCCTGTGCCCTGTTAAACCTGATTATGGTAAGAGTTGGTCTCGTCTATGAGTGTCATCATTAAAAATGATCTAACAAAACTTTGTAATGATATTTTCTACAATAAATTGTAATATTTGATTTATTATTGTTTTTCGGGTGACCGATGTAAATAACCTTCTTTTATAAAATGATAGTTTGTCCGGGGTCTTAACTAATGAATGAAATATTATGTTGTTTTACAAAATGTTATTTATTTTTGTAAATATTTTTCTTTTCTTTTCAGTATAATTGCAATAAAAAATTAAATGATTGAAGAGATATGGTGCCAATATCAGGGATAATTAATGAGTGTATGTATAAAGAAAGACTGTCAGCGTTGTTTAGGCTGCAACAGAGTTGGTCAGATGTGGATGGCTTATGATTCGGAATCAGAACAAGGCAGCAATATGCGTCTGCTAGACAAGGGAAATACACATACATAGATATATACATACGTATATACAAACACATATACATATGTATACGCGTGTGTATATGCATATATTTATGTACATATATATATATATAATATATATATATATATATATATATATATATATATATATATATATATAACTATATATATATATATTATATATATATAACTATATATATATATATATATATATATATATATATATATATAATTTACTATATATGTATATGTGTGTGTTTCTCTTTGTCTTTGTTTTTTTTCAATTTTAATAAAGACAATTTTACATTAATCTATACATTAGTGGCGTGCACCTTTGTTATTCTTAATCAAAAATATTATTCACACTGATTTAGAAGATTTGGCCAGTGAAGCCATATTCGGACTGCGATGCATTGAAATTGATATTGGTTTTATGTAGTCTCATTCCTTTGGTATGTCGGTTTTAGCGGAGTGATAATTAGGTTTTAAGGTGGGTATTTTTGAGAACTTTTTATTGACCAAATTTAAGAGTATGTTATTTTAGAATTTATTCATATGCGTAGTAATTTGTAAGTAGCTGAGAATATTTAGGTGTGACCCTTTAGGCAAGCAGTTACAGGATGTGTAAGTATTTTTACTTATTTTGCGATGTATTGGATTTAGTCGCTTTCTGGAAGAAAAGTTACTCGTGGTACCAGCAAATAGCAATACAGGGGTGCATAACTCATAAGCTGGCAGAAAGTGCATGCTCTTCTGGAGCTCTGATACATACATTACATCCAACCTAGAAGGATTTTCCTTCACTATTTAGAATAAATAAGATAACTACTGAATACCTGATGAACACGAGAATACCAGTAGACTTCAAGGTTGTGACAGAAAATGGCGATATGCTATACCAGTGTGATATCTCAAAATATCTCTCAAATATTACTTGGCATAGACGAGAGGCATAATATAGTTGTAAAGTTTACTTACAAAGCTGCTCTAAGGAATATATCAAAGTTATGTCAGAAACAGCAGGTATTCACACCTTCATAAACAGGGAAACCTGATCGAACACTCCAATAAAACACAAAACATGTGTAAACACTTGATATTGTTCTGTGTCACAGGGAACAAATGTCCTGCACTTATAGCTCCTTTATTCTGATTATAAATCTTCACTGGTCCCTATCTTCATAGGTGCATCAGACTGTGTATCCACAAATCAACACAAAAACTGAGTAATACTAGAAAAAGCAAAAGAAACTGAGTCACACTCACCAAATCCAATCGATGAGCGGCACATTGAAATCCTTTAGATTAATAGATGCACATACTTAAGCGTGTGAACCGAGAGTTCAACCAGCACACCAACTCATCCAATATCTAAAATCACAGGAAACTCTTTTAACTAAAAAAAAAAAGTTTGTTTTCTTAGCAACCGGATGGATCTCGCTTAACGAAATCTTAAATATAAATCAAACAAAAAAAAAACATACATATACATACGTATGTGCTTTTGCGCGCGGTTGTATCTAAATGTATGTTTGTATGTACGTGAAGGTATCTGCATAGATGTATCTGCATACCGAAAATAGCATTAAGCTGAAGGATTAGTCAAGAATATTTTTGTGCCTTATAACTCTTTCTCCATCTCTTCATCTCACGGAGATCCCAGCGGTGTCGCTGTTGATATGGAAGTTGCCAGTGGTGTATATATGGACGTGTGATTGTATACATGTATGTGTATCAAAGGGTAGTTCTTTGGAGACTATATCCTCAAAATTTTATTGGATCTAGATCCCAAAGCCAACGAGAGCTCTTCTTTCTATTTGTGTTTTTCCTTATTTCATAGAATAACATTTATGTGTACAATATAGACTTTCAGTGCATACTATATTTCTTCTTTGTGAACTAATGGCTGTGGTATGTAGCTAGGCGCAGTTGTGTGGCAAGTAGATTGCTTAAAAACCACATGGTTTCAGGTTCAGTCATACAGCGTGGTATCCTGGGCAAGTGTCTTCTATTATAGCCTCGAGACAGCCACAGCCTTGTAAGTAGATTAGGTAGAAGGAAACTGAAAGAAACCTGTTGTATATATATAAATATATATGTGAGTGTGTGTGCCTGTGTCTGTGTTTGTCCTCCCACCATCGCTTGACAACCAATACTGGTGGGTTTACGTCCCCATAACTTAGCAGTTAGGCAAAAGAGACCGATAGCATAAGTACTAGGCTTACAAAGAATAAGTCCTCGGGTCGATTTTTCGACTAAATCCAGTGCTCCAGCATGGCTGCAGTCAAATGACTAAAACAATTAAAAGAATAATATATTCTATCTTTCATTGTAAACACTAACCTTTTGTAATATTTCTCTCTGTTTCTATTTATTCTGTGCATCCTCCTTTCACATGCTTCTCTCTATTGTTACTTCCCTAAATCTTTCTATTTTTCTTCTATCAAAAGCTTTCCTATTCCTTCTGCTTCTATAATTGTAAACTAATACTACTGCTCATAAAACACCAACATAATTTATTCTGTCAAAAATACGATTTAAATTTCATTTGTGCTAACATTCCTTTGTTTGTTTCTGTTGTGTAAATACCCGAAAACTTACATTCTTTTACGTTGAAATCAACTCTGCATCTCTTGGCAGTAATGACTTGTTTCTCTCTCGTGCTACCTCTTCTTTGGTGTTTAAGTCTTCAGATAAAATTTTTCTTTCTAATAACTCTTCCTTGAATGAGGTTTACATACACTGGTATATCTAGAGATGTCGTCCTGCGAAGAATTGGGCCGTAACTGCAGTGTTACATTGCTAAGATCTATATTTTAAATTTAAATACACATATCTGGCTTTATGTTTATACGCCACAAAGACGTATATACAGGCACGTGAGTATGAGAAATAGATAGATAGATAGACAGAGAGAGAGAGAGAGAGAGAGAGAATGAGAGACAGGTATACATATGTATGTAGATATGTAAGCATGCATATATATTTATGTATGTATGTACGTATGTATGTATGATCATGAACACATATGCCTCAGAGTGAGTCTGTACGTCAGTTGATATAGACTTTGAACAATATTTGCATAAAATATGCGAATAAATTTATACCATGTATTCTGTTATGTATTCATATGCAACAAGCTGTCAGTGATATTTGGAAGCCATCTTACAAGTATACTTACTCGGAAAAACAATTTCGCACTTCATTCTTTAGCTCAAGAAAACACTGACATGGAGCAAGTTGTTTTATACACATATATACGCACACAAACTCACACATATGCATATGTGGATATACATATATACGTATGAATATATATATGAATGTATATATATATATATATAGATATATATATATATATATAATATATATATATTATATTATATTATATCATATGAGAGAATATAATATATATAAGTATGTAGAACTATGCGCGTATATATATACACATATATCCTGTATGTATAGACTCACTTTTATA
>NC_042998.1:63642826-63660326 GCF_006345805.1 Octopus sinensis | reverse complement strand
ATTACTGGCTCCATCCATTCAAGCACTGAACCTAAATTAAGTGTAGATATTTCACATCTTCACGTTTTTGTATTCTCCGTTCTTCGGCAACACACATTTAATTCTGCCTGTTTACTGAGTCATTCAGCAGACTAGAAAACATTACGACAAATGTTACAAAGACTCCTATTTATGATGTTTTCGCAGGTAAACTATTATAAGTTACTTCTCTAATTCTGAAACACATTAAGAATATTATTTTCATATAGTACAGTGTACAATGGAAAACGCTTCATATTTCAAACAGCTGTAGCACCTGTGAAGTTAGACATATGGTAATAGAGAGGTCGACTTTGCCTTTCATCCTTTCGGGGTCGATGAATTAAGTACCAGTTTCGCACTGGGGTCGATGTAATCGACTTAATCCGTTTGTCTGTCCTTGTTTGTCCCCTCTGTGTTTAGCCTCTTGTGGGTAGTAAATAAATAGGTAATAATGTTTCATATATCTAACGTTATGTGTTGTACTTTTTACTTCAGTTTTCAGCTCTGGACCCGTGTAAACGGTGCATTTGCTTCTGCAACGAGAGTAGAGAATGGCGCACCCTATAAAAATGTCACTACTCTTCATGTTATCACAAAAATTGCGTTTCTGAGAGATCATATGCAATAGAGTAGCTCGTAACGCCATTTTGCTAGGGGAATGACATATATGCAGATCATTATATCATGGATGCTATCTTAGTCAACTTTTCACATTAAATGGGTATATACAAGTAAGTAAATTGATATCTGTGCTTGGCTAATTTCTTTTATTTATTGACTGCAAAAGGATGAAAAACGCAACCGACTTCAGTGGGAGTTGATGATAGAATTTAAAACACTATTGCTAATAACTTTAAATTTTATTGTCCGGCACTGACTATATGTGTAATATTGAATCTTCCTAATTCTGGAGAGAATGACTAACAACATTGTCATCAAGCAGGGGTTTTCAATTGTTGATTTTTATAGAGAAAGAGGTAGATAGAGAAAACTATAATTTATGCATTAAAATGTAGACTGTCGCAATAATATTCCAATGATATCAACTTAAAAACTATAAAAACCAAGTTTGCTAAACGTCATGCATTAATGCGTAAACATATGTCAACTTTAATATAATGACCGAATCAAACCAGAAAAATATTTATAACATGTCGTGTGATAGGTAACATTTGAAATATACATTTAGCCACCATGGATGATATCTGGAAATATAGCATACATACAATAATTATAGTTCACATTATATTAAATTTCTTGAAACTTATACAGAAAGATAGGCTGAATAGTAATTTTCAAAAATATAGTATTCATTTCTTTTTCTTTCGTGGTGCGTGTATACATTTCCTTTATTCATTTCTTGAACACAAGTCTCGTATACGCACATATCTCACTGTTGTTAAGTTAACTATACCTTCATTTTTCTTTTACTTACTCCGCGCCTCTATCTATATGTTGTAAAACGTCACAAAAGAAATCAGACCACTAGCTAAGATAGATTCATTGAATGTAACTGATAAACTATGTTGAAAGTAAGACAGGTGACAACAATTTTCAACTGAATTTACTCAAATAACAATAAGAAGAACGTGGAACATATTTAGGCTCTAAAACCTCATAATATTCTTGATAGAACCACTACATAAAACAATTACCGATATTTCACTGGCCTTCATCGTCAAAGCATATATAAACAGTATATCATAGTATACGCTTTTATTTATTTATTTATTTATTTATTTCGCATTGTCCAATATAGTTACGCGTTGCATGAAAGACTAGCAGCTCAATTAAATGAATGTGTCCAAAAATGTGTGGATAGTGACTGGGAAAAACACTTGTAATAAAAGATAGAGGCATACAAATTTCCGGGTAATTTCCCTAAACCATCCTCCCACACCATTTTAACATACTCTATCCTTGAACGTACAGACTGATATATTGATCTCAATAATAAATATCCTTAGGCAGTTCAATACTTTCTGCACGTAAGAGAAATCAAATTATTCAAGTATATGATGTAAGTTTACTGTTGGTATATTTAATGTAATGAAGGTTGGAATACTTTACGTGTAATAAACTAAAATATTACAACTTTGCTAGTAATATTTTTGCTATTTCGAAATGTAAGGTATATTTCGATATGATTAAAGCATCCTTTCGCAGCAAAATGTTGGCGTCGATACATTTGCTAAATTAGGCGTCAGAATATCAATCTGAACGGGAAAACTGTTGATATACACTTGTGCAACTGGCACTAATTTCATAAACTCCGATAGGATAAGGGCGTGTCGACCCCAGTGGAATTTGAACTCAGGATGAATCAGCAGACGAAATAACTATTTTTTTGCTACCCACAAGGCGCTAAACACAGAGGGGACAAACAAGGGCAGACAAACGGATTAGGTTGATTACATCGACCCCAGTTCGTAACGGGGCATTACTTTTTCGTCCCCGAAAAGATGAAAGGCAAAGTCGACCTCGGCGGAATTTGAACTCAGAACCTAACGGCAGACGAAATACCTATTTCTTTATTACCCACAAGGGGCTAAACACAGAGCAGTCAAACAAGGACACACACACGGATTAAGTCGACTATATCGACCCCAGTGCATAACTTAATTTATCGACCACGAAAGGATGAAAGGTAAAGTCGACCTCGGCAGAATTTGAACTCAGAACGTAGCGGCAGACGAAATACCGCTAAGCATTTCGCCCGGCGTGCTAACGTTTCTGCCAGCTCACCGCCTTTAACAATTTCGGAAGAGTATATGTTTCTTTATTACCCACAAGGGCCTGAACATAGAGGGGACAAACAAGGACAGACAAACGGATTAAGTCGATTACATCGACCCCAGTGCGTAACTGGTCCTTAATTTATCGACCCCGAAAGGATGAAAGGCAAATTCGACCTCGGCGGAATTTGAACTCAGAACCTAACGGCAGACGAAATACCGCTAAGCATTTCGCACGGCGTGCCAGCTTGCCGCTAGGCATTTTGCCTGATGTGTTAACTATGCTCTCAGCCTGCTGTCTCAAAGCAACAACAACAATAAATGCCCTGATGCTATGCCAGGAAGTGGCTCTCATGGCATCTCATCTTCACTAATTGAAAGTGTTATCATCACCATTGTTTTGCCTTGGTAAAATACTACCAAGGGAACAAATAGGATGTACGAAGAAGTCTCAGGGTACCAAGGATCACTTGGTCATCGATAAAACAGTTTTGAGGCATTGTAAATATCATCATACAAACATGTCTATGACTTGGACTGATTTTAAGAAGGCATATGATATGATGCCTCATTCATTTATCGCTGAATGCCTGCAGATGTGTCGTGTTGCTGACAACATCACAAATCTTCTGGTGCATAGCATGAAAGAGTGGAAAGCCAAATAGTACTCAAGTAATGTATTCCTTGGAGAAGTTAATATTAAAAGGAGAATCTTCCAAGTTGACTTCTTTTCCACATTACTTTTTGTAATTGCGCTTATACCCATGATAATGACACTTAGGAAAGTTAAGATGGGTTACCGATGTGTGAAGAAAGGCCAACTATTGAACCGTTTTCTGCTTATGGATGACCTGAAAATGTTTCAGAAATCTGAAAAACAGACTGATTCCTTAAGCAAAACAGTCCTGAAGTGTGGTAGGAATAGCGGTATGGAATTTGGGATTACCAAATGCTCAGTACTTAATATGAAAAGGGGGAAGAAAGAACCCGTAGGGGATTGCGGCTGCAATCAGAAAATACCATGGGTGAACACTACCGTAGTGGGTATAGATATTTAGGGATTTTTGAGCTGGATGACATTCTAAACAAAGAGATGAAAGTCAAGGTCAGCGAGGCGTATCAAAAAGGGTGAAGGGGGTATTGAAATCCAACCAGAATACAAAAATATTGATTACCGCAATGAATATCAGGGCAGTTACGTTGGTCAGATATTGTACGTACATCCTCAAATTAACTATGGAGGAAATATCAACACTGCATAGAAACACGAGAAAGTTAATGACGCTGCATGGGGCGCTACACCCGAAAGCAAACGTAAACAGACTGTATATGAAAAGAAAGAATGGTAGCAGAGGACTAATTAGTATAGACCATTGTATAAGGAGTGAAACGGGAACGTTTCCCGAGCATTTGATAGATAGTGATGAAGACCTGCTGCAATATGCTGAGAAAGATATGGTGTAAATGCAGATGAAATGAATGGGATGGAAGCGTTTAACGAAAGTAGCTGAGAAGACCATCTTGAAATGAGAATGCATGGACAGTTTGAAAAGGAATACACAAGTAGTTAAGCATCGTTGGCATGGCTTGAGCGAGGAGATTTGAAACGTACCACCGAAAGCCTGAACATTGCTGCATAAGACCAAGCCCTCGCTATCAATTCAGTGAAGTACAATATCTATAAAACTTCTGACACCCACAAATGCAAACTCTGTGGAAAAAGTGTGGAAAATATGACCCACTTGGTAAGTGGATGTGAGAGCCTTGCCCAAAAAGAATACAAGCGCTGCCACGATAAAGTGTGTGTGTATATATTCATTGGCTCTTATGCCGTAAATATCAATATGAAGTAACAGAAAACTGGTAATAGCATGTACCAAGTAATGTTATGCAGGAGGATGGAAAAGTAACAGTACTCTGGGACTAAGATTTTCAGATGGATCGTGTAATCGAACAACGTCGGCCGAATTGAAAGTGGAAATGGCAAGATTGTATGGAATGCGAGAAGATAATGTAAAAGTGATACCAGTGGTGACCGCAGCGTTGGGCTCAATCCCATTGAAACTTAAAGAATTCTTTATAATAATAATAATAATAATAATAATAATAATAATAATAATAATAATAATAATAATAATAATAATAATGATAATAATAATAATGATAATAATAAAGATAATAATAATAATGATAATAATAATGATAATAATAATAATAATAATAATAATAATAATAATAATAATAATAATGATAATAATAATAATGATAATAATAATGATAATAATAATAATGATAATAATAATGATAATAGTAATAATAATAATGATAATAATAATGATAATAATAATAATAATAATAATAATAATAATAATAATGATAATAATAATAATGATAATAATAATGATAATAATAATAATGATAATAATAATGATAATAATAATAATAATAATGATAATAATAATGATAATAATAATAATGATAATAATAATAAATAATGATAATAATAATAATAATAATGATAATAATAATAATAATAATAATAATGATAATAATAATAATAATAATGATAATAATAATAATAATAATGTTAATAATAATAATAATAAATGCCCTGATGCAGTACCAGGCAGTGGCTCTCATGGCTTCTGATCTTAACTGATTGGAAGTGTTATCATGTACATTGTTTTGTCTTGGTATAAAAGATGGGCTACAGCAAATATTCTGCTCAATACCACAGATTTGCTTGTCAGTTGTTTGACCTTAACCAGTTGAGCATGTCCCTTAGTGGCTGACGATATGTGCATCTCTGATCAGGAGCAGAAGTAGTGGGGGAGCATCATAGCCATGTGTTGAGAGGGATTCTTTGGGGTTTGAATAGTTCACCTCTGGAAACATGGGTGGTTCTTTCAACATCCTTAAACAACCCTTATTCAGGGACCGTTTGAGCGGGATGGGCTACTCAACCTGAAGAAAATTCTAACTGGGCCCCACCTGCAAGGTCATGTGCTGTTTATCTTGATATGAGATCACCATGTCGCGCACATATGGTTGTGATGCATGTGCCTGGTGTACCTTTATCAGACGGGTAGTCATGATGGGTATATTGGGCTTCGTATATTTTACCCCAGTGTCACTTTGATGGCATGAACTGCTCTCTCACTCAATAATAATAATAATAATAATAATAATAATAATAATAATAATAATAATAATAATAATATAATAATAATAATAATAAATTAGAAAAGACCTGTCGATTCTTAATGAAATCAGCAAACAAGCAACGCTACTGAGCAACAAAAAGAGAACAAAACTGCTCCGCAAATATAACATCAGAGAAAAAGATTTGCCAGAGATAAAAGAAAAGCTGAAGCAAGATATCCTTGCCAAAGCTCAAAGGATCCGCCGGTACGAGAAACGCCAACGCTTCTTTGAACAGAACAAAAAGTTCAACTCCGACCCCAAAAAGTTCTACCAAGAACTGGGCAAAAATAAAATAGAAGTCACTGCAGCACCAACGGCAGAAGAATTGGAAGAATTCTGGTGAGAAATATGGTCGGCGAACGAACAGCCAAAAAAAAGGAGTATCAAAATAACAAACTCGGCATCTGAACAACTTTGGACCCCCATAACAACTGAAGAGGTCACCCAGGCACTGCAAAAACTAAGCAACTGGAAGGCACCTGGGCATGACAAGATCCCCAACTTCTGGTTGAAATATCTAACAGGAATGCACAAAAAGCTGGCTGAAAACTTTAACAGCATACTAGCAGAGCCAGAGACAATGCCTGAATGGCTCACAAAGGGGAAAACCATCTTGATTCCCAAATCAAATGAAACAACAAAACCAGAAAAGTACAGACCAATAACCTGCCTCCCTACTATGTTCAAGGCATTTACTGCAGTGATATCGCAAAGGCTGAACAAGCACCTGGACGAAAACAAACTGTTCCCAGAAGAGCAGAAAGGATGCCGCAAGGGCTCATATGGCTGTAAAGATCAACTAATGATTAATAAAGCCATAACTGAAGACAGCCACAGAAAGAAGAAAGGCCTCAGTATGGCCTGGATTGACTACAAAAAGGCGTTTGATAGCATCCGCCACACATGGATCCTCGAAACACTAGCCATTAACAAAGTAGCACCAACAATCATAAAATTCATAGAGCACTCTATGAACAAATGGCAAACAGTCCTACACCTCCAAACAAAAGAGGGACTCATGAAAACCAAAGACATCCCCATTAGAAGAGGAATATTCCAGGGAGACACGCTCTCTCCACTCCTTTTCTGCTTGGCAACTGTCACCTCTATCTGATATGCTAAATAGACTGGATGCGGATATAAATGTTACGGCAAAACGATCAGCCACCTTTTATATATGGATGACCTAAAACTATACGCTGCAAATGACAAACAGCTGGAAACACTATTAAAGACAGTTCATGGATTTACCAAAGAAATAGATATGAAATTTGGATTAGAAAAATGCGCCAAAGTAACCATGAAAAGAGGGAAACTAGTTAAGAGTAACAACATCACACTAGATAAAACCAATGCAATAAAAGAATTAGACCAAAGCCAAACTTACAAATACTTAGGAATCCATGAACTAGAAAAGACACACACACACAAATGAAAGAGAAAATAAAAAAAAGATATTATAGACGAGTTAGATCAATACTAAACACAGAGCTCAATGCTAAAAACAAGATAATAGGTATCAACACTTTAGCTGTCCCATTTATAAGTTACAGCTACAATATCCTTAACTGGACACGAAATGAACTGACCAAAATAGATAGGAAACAAGAAAAATAATGATAGGATCTAGGATGCATCACCCAAAATCTGACATAGAAAGACTATATATACAACGTATAGAAGGTGGTAGAGGCCTTATATAGCTGGAAAACTACTATAAAATAACCACCATAGGACTGCAAAACTATCTACTACAGAAGGAAGGAAAACTGATCCAGATAGCGGCAAAACACTAGCAAAACAAGAAACTGTTCTCAGTATTTAAGGAAGCTGACAAATACAAACAAGAAATCATTCCACCTAATAAACATGACGAAGAAGAAGAAGATGGAGAAACAACAAAAGCTATAAAACAAATGAAATCCAAACTAAAAATAGAACAGCAACGAACCATGATAAAACGATGGCAAGAAAAGCCCCTTCATGGTAAATACTGGACTAAACTAAAGGCAAAAGAAATAGACAAAGAAAAATCCCAGCAATGGTTGAGAAGCTCAGGACTCAAAGCAGAAACAGAGGGATTTTTAATTGCAGCACAAGACCAAAGCCTCCCCACCAGAAATTACCAAAAACATGTATTGAAAAGAAATATTACAAGTAACTGCAGAATATGTGGAGATGGACAAGAAACAATAAATCTATTATCTCTAGCTGCCCAGTCCTGGCTAAGAAGGAATATATTCACAGACATGACAGAGTTGGAACTACATACATTGGAAGCTATGCCAACATTATGGAATAACAACAGAAAAAAGATGGTATAGGCACACACCAGAAAAGGTCACAGAAAACGAGAAAGCAACCATACTCTCGGATATGCCGATACACACAGATAGAGAAATTAAGGCAACAGACCAGATATAGTTGTCAGAGATCATGAAGAAAAAAATGCTTTTTAATTGATGTATCAATACCGGCAGATGACAACGTGTCTCTAAAAGAAATGGAGAAACTCTCAAAATACAAAGACCTGGAAATAGAGGTAACTAGAATGTGGAATCTGAAAACAGAAACAATTCCCATCATAGTAGGTGCATTAGGCATGATAAAAAATATTCAGACAAATACATAACAAAAACACCAGGACTTACAAACACATATAACATACAGAAAATTGCACTACTAGGCACTGCCCACATTCTACGCAGAACACTTTCCATACAATACCCTCAGAGCATCACAACAAATCACAGCACATACCCAAGGCACACAGAGCTGCGCGCGCGGTAGTGAAGTGAAAGCACGCTATAAAAATAAAAATAAAAATAAAACTACTGAATAATAATAATAATAATAATAATAATAATAATAATAATATAATAATATAATATAATAATAATAATAATAATGATAATAATAATAATAATGATAATAATAATAATAATAATAATAATAATAAGCTAATAATAATAATAATAATGATAATAATAATAATAATAATATAATAATAATAATAATAATAATAATAATAATAATAATAATAATAATAATAATAATATAATAATAATAATAATATAATAAATAATAATAATAATATAATAATAATAATAATAATAATAATAATAATAATAATAATAATATAATAATAATAATAATAATAATAATAATAGAATAATCTTGAGGGACTCATGAACCAAAGACATCCCCATTAGAAGAGGAATATTCCAGGGAGACACGCTCTCTCCACTCCTTTTCTGCTTGGCACTGTCACCTCTATCTGATATGCTAAATAGAACTGGATGCGGATATAAATGTTACGGCAAAACGATCAGCCACCTTTTATATATGGATGACCTAAAACTATACGCTGCAAATGACAAACAGCTGGAAACACTATAAAGACAGTTCATGGATTTACCAAAGAAATAGATATGAATTTGGATTAGAAAAATGCGCCAAAGTAACCATGAAAAGAGGAAAACTAGTTAAGAGTAACAACATCACACTAGATGAAGCAAATGAAATAAAAGAATTAGACCAAAGCCAAACTTACAAATACTTAGGAATCCATGAACTCGATAAGACACAACACACACAAATGAAAGAGAAAATAAAAAAAGATTATAGACGAGTTAGATCAATACTAACACAGAGCTCAATGCTAAAAAAAGATAATAGGTATCAACACTTTAGCTGTCCCAGTTATAAGTTACAGCTACAATATCCTTAACTGGACACGAAATGAACTGACCAAAATAGAGAGGAAAACAAGAAAAATAATGACAGGATCTAGGATGCATCACCCAAAATCTGACATAGAAAGACTATATATACAACGTATAGAAGGTGGTAGAGGCCTTATACAGCTGGAAAACTACTATAAAATAACCACCATAGGACTGCAAATATCTACTTCAGAAAGAAGGAAAACTGATCCAGATAGCGGCAAAACACGAGCAAAACAAAAAACTGTTCTCAGTATTTAAGGAAGCTGACAAATACAAACAAGAAATCATACCACCTAATAAACATGAAGAAGAGAAGAAGATGAAGAAACAACAACAGCTATAAAAAAATGAAATCCAACTAAAAATAGAACAGCAACGAACCATGATAAAACGATGGCAAGAAAAGCCCCTTCGTGGTAAATTACTGGACTAAACTAAACGCAAAAGAAATTGACAAAGAAAAATCCCAGCAATGGTTGAGAAGCTCAGGACTCAAAGCAGAAGCAGAGGGATTTTTAATTGCAGCACAAGACCAAAGCCTCCCCACCAGAAATTACCAAAAACATGTAATGAAAAGAAATATTACAAGTAACTGCAGAATATGTGGAGATGGACAAGAAACAATAAATCATATTATCTCTAGCTGCCCAGTCCTGGCTGAGAAGTAATATATTCACAGACATGACAGAGTTGGAACTTACATACATTGGAAGCTATGCCAACATTATGGAATAACAACAGAAAAAAGATGGTATAGGCACACACCAGAAAAGGTCACAGAAAACGAGAAAGCAACCATACTCTGGGATATACCGATACACACAGATAGAGAAATTAAGGCCAACAGACCAGATATAGTTGTCAGAGACCATGAAGAAAAAAAATGCTTTTTAATTGATGTATCAGTACCGGCAGATGACAACGTGTCTCTAAAAGAAATGGAGAAACTCTCAAAATACAAAGACCTGGAAATGGAAAGTAGATCTCTACTAAGGTGATACATTCTTATGGATTGTTAATATCCAAAGAGGAATTTTCTAGGGGAACTCGTTGATCCCTTTTTATATTTGTCGTATGTCTCATCCCTTTCAGTTGAATATGAAGGAAGGCAAAGGCAGGATATCAGTTCAGAAATAGTAAGGGGAAGATTAACCATTTGCTCTACATGGATGATGTGAATAAGTTTAGTAAGTATAAAAAAGAGACAGATTCCTTAATACACACCTTAAGACTCTTCAGCAAAGATAGAGGCATAGAGTTTGACATAGATAAACGTGCAATATCAGTCATGAGAAGAGGACAGGTAGTCAACATTGATGGCCAGGCATCAAAATCATTGAAAGAAGATAGTTATAAGCATCTAAGAGTATTAGAATCTGACAAAGTACTAACTATAGAAATGGAAACGAAAATTGAAAAGGAGCGCTTCAGCGGGATGAAGAAGCTAAAAAGTCAAATTAAATGGCCTGAATCGAGCGAAGGCAGTATTATCACTTCGATACTCAGCAGCTATTATAGATTAGACAAAAGCTGATCTAGCAAAGCGAGGTAGAAGAATGGAGGTCACCACCCAAGCGCAGAAGTAGCAAGATTATACTTACCTAGAAAGGAAGGTGGAAGAGAATTTTATACCATGGAGGATGGAAAGAAAAGGAGAATGTGGGGCGATATCATCTCAGAACGCAAAAACCTGAAGAAGTATGGCAAAGTAATATTTTGGAATAAGTAGCAATTTTGCCTTCATCATAAGATGTAAAATTATGATGAGGATAATGATGACGATGATGAGGGGGATAATGACGATGAGGAAGAGGACGGGGAGGGAGTAGACGACGACGATCGCGATGACCACGACGGTGATGATGATGAGGAGGAGGATGATGAAGACGATGATGAAGTTGGTGGTGATGATGAAAGAAAGGAAGAAAAAGAAGAAGAGGAAGAGGAAAAAAGAGACGAGGAAGAGAATGAAGAAGGAGGAGGAGAAGAAGCAGAAGAGGAAGAAGAAGAAGAAGAAGAAGAAGAAGAAAAAGGAGGAGGAGGAGAAGAAGAAGTAGAGAAGAAGAAGAAGAAGAAGAAGAAGAAGAAGAAGAAGAAGAAGAAGAAGAAGAAGAAGAAGAAGAGGAAGCAGAAGAAATGCGATTTACTATTGTACCGTTGTGTGAACTGCACTTTAAAAGGATGAACATTTGTGGCGTTGCATCTGAGACGTAAAAGAAAATAGAATGAAAAGGATACGTGACAGCTATAAACTAGAAGTACTCTTCAGATGACACGCAGTCTTTAAGACTACATTTCTTTCTTTAGTCACAAAGAAATACAAATATCTGTTTGCCATAGATGCAAACGCATAAATAGCCACACGGACGCATTTATACACGCACGCCTCAGATATATATATATATATTATATATATATATATATATATATATATTATATATATAACATATATCGATAGATAGAAAGATAGATAGATAGATAGATAGATAGATAGATAGATAGATAGATAGATAGATAGATAGATAGATAGATAATTAGATATGTTTATTAGCCACACAGGGCTGCACACAGACAGAACAAATTACAAGGTTGAGCTTTTCTTTTGGGGGTAAAAAAAAGGGGGTTGGTTTTCGATCAAAAGGGATCGTAAAAGGAAAGAAAGAGGACAAAAAAAGGGGAGGATTTTAGAAAAAGGGGGGAGAGGGAAAAATAGATAGACAGAGAGAGAGAGGAGAGAGAGAGGGACACTGATATATATGTACACGCATACACGCACACGTATATCACGTAGATATGTACGACGCATATATATGTGCGTATAGGTGTATGTATAAATGTATATTCATATTTAGACTTATAGTTGTTCTTCACAATATATGGAATGCAGGCGGCTATTAATGCACTCTGCACGTTATATGCCAAACAAGCGGAAATAAGGCAGCCATTTTTGATTGACCTAATACTAAATCATTCTTCTTAGTTCACAAAGATACAAATATGTGACTTGTGGTCCATGTGATGAGATCAATCTTTTAAGCTACCTTTATGTGCAAATATTGAATATAGATTTCTTCATTCGAATTAATATAAAATAAGTGTATATTTTGTACAGCCAAATCCTATAAAGCTAAAAGTTTAAAGCCATACCTTTAAATCTATTAGATTTCAAAAGTCGTCGAGCTGAGCTGGACCAAACTAAACCTAACGCAATACATTACTTTCGCATCGGAAAAGGGAATACTTTACATTCTCAGCCACATGGACAGCCTATGCATGTCAGACAGTTCTGTCTACGACTTAGGAATTCATTTAAACTCTTGAGGTACATTAGACTTTCAGATATCGACGTAGATTTACAGCCTTTGAATTTATCATTTCTCCAGCTTATTACGGTTTGGGAATAATCAATTTTTTTTCATTATCTTAACTATAGTTGCTGTTTTTTATCTCTCGACCAGCCCGAATAGAAAATGTCTTAGATGTTGTCTCCTATTTATTTATGTCAGTAGCGTGGAATTTGAGAAATGTATACATGAGGCTTTTAGCAGATCATAAAGAAACATTATCGCTGTGTATTAATAGTTATCGCCAAGATACCATGGCAGTCCAGAAAAATAGGACGAATGCTGCCTTTGATTTCTAATTCTCTCTAAAGGAGACGACGGCAGCAGTACTGGATATTAATAGATATCGCCAAGCTAACATAGCAACCCAGAAAAATAGGACGAATGCTGCCGTTGATTAGCTCCAAGACCAACTCTTCGAAGGATTACTTACTTAAATTCAGTGGAAGGATTATTTACCTAAATTCAGTGGAAACTCTCCTTTTCGATGGTTATAATAGATAGAGGTTTGTGTATCACATAGCTAGCTAGAGGCGATGGCCTCTTCGAGCTAAGCAACGGCAGGATTCGTCCTATTTTTCTGGACTGCCATGTTAGCTTGGCGATAACCATTAATATCCAGTACCGCTACCGTAGTCTCCTTTAGAGAGAATTAGAAAAAATGATATTATTATTATTTATTTATTTTTTTTGGAAAACCAGTGGATGTATTCCACTGAATTTAAGTAAATAATCGTTCGAACAGTCGGTCAGCAGCGACGCCTCCTGGGTTCGTCTACTCCACATTGATAAGAGGCAAACACCTTGAAACTAGTCTGTGGATGCCAGACCAGCAAAGGGAAGCTGCTGATTTCACCTGTTCGAAGGTTATAATAGACACAGGTTTGTGTGTTACATAGCTAGCTAGAGGCGATCCCCTCTTCAAGTTAATCAACGGCAGCATTCGTCCTATTTTTCTGAACTATCATATTAGCTTGGCGATAACTATTAATATCCAGTACCCCCACCGTAGTCTCCTCTAGAGAGAACTAGAAATAATGATATTTCTATTATCGTTGTGCATGCGTATATATTGAGAAAATAAATGGCTGAGCAACATCGACGAATGGAAGACAGAAATATGATGGAATTCATGAGTTTAACTCTGGCTGATATTCTCTAATTTCTATTTAATTTAACAACTAAATAACATTTAACCTGACAACAAATCTGATAGCACCAAATTACACGAATCTACATGTTTGTTTCGTAGCAATACTTTTTTGAATTATATTTCAAATTCCGTTATATGACACGATCATTTCATCGCATTTCGCTTAAACAAGACAAGTTATAAAAACAGATTTAGGACAAACTAGTATTTCCTTATTGGATTGTTCTGGTCTGTTCTTTCATCCAATTATTTGCAGTTGAAAATCATGGAAGTGCTTTTGACAGAATAATCTCCGTTAGTTTATTTATTTATTTATTCATTTATTTTTCAAACTTTACGTATTTTACATTATTTCTAGTTGAATATAGAATACAAGTAACTTTGTGCACTGTATTTACCATCTGTAAATCTTAATCAATATACCACAAGTGCTTTCTGAAAAATGAGAAACTTTTGCTGAGTCGTCCTTTTTCTTTTTCCGTATTTTTTATTTTTCATTTTTACCTCATTTTTCTTTCAAAAGAATCAGTAAAGATGAAAAGCAAAGTAGTCATGAATGATATTAGTGTATTAGTTTATATGTAGTATCTTATGCACACACACACACACACACATTTATATATATATATATATATATATATATATATATAATATATATATATATACATATATATATATATATATACATATATATATATATATACATATATATATATATATATATATATACAAATATATATCTTCTGTATATATATATATATATATATATATATATATATATATATTAAATTAGAGACATACATAAGTTTGGATTTATCCCTAATATTTATTATATATATATATATATATATATATATATATATATATATAATATATATATATATATAATATATATATTTATATATATGTATTTATATATATGTATGTATGTATTATATATGTATGTATATGTGTCTGTATGCATGTGTGTGTATGTATGTGAATAAATATGTATATTGTATTTGTGTGTATATGTATGAGTTTATGTTTTCTTGCTGTCCATCTCAGTCTATATATGTATGTGTTTCGATGTTCTTGATTTTCTTTGTTTTTATGTCGCTTCAAGGTACGAAAACAGACGAAAATTGGTGAAAAAAATCCAAAAATAGAATACTGAGAAGTCGCTAAAGAATGATCTGGTATTGCTTAGGATGACTTTGGGTGGTGAATATGACAATGATGATGTCGACATCATTATCATCATCATCATCATCATCATCTTCATCATCATCATCATCATCATCATCATCATCAACGTCAAGTAAAGAATGGTCAGACAAATAAAGGAATGCTATATACTAAAATGAGTATAAAAATGTAAAATTACAAATTAATATAAAGTTATATAAAAAAAAGGTTTACTTCCGACCATTTTGCAATTAGCGATGATAGAAAGTTGACTAGACTTCGGAATCGAAATTTTTCGTAGAAACTATTTCTTAGAACCATGAACAACTAATACTGCTACTACTACTACTACCACCACTACCACCACCACCACCACCACTACTAATACTACTACTACTATTACTACTGCTGCTGCTACTACTACTACTACTAAAAATAATTTTAATAATAATAATAATAATAATGATAATGATGAAGATTATGATGATAATAATAGTAGTAGTAGTAGTAGTAGTAGTAGTAGTAGTAGTAGTAGTAGTAATAATAATAGCAATGATAATAATAGCAATGATGACGACGACAACGATGATTATGAGAATGGTAGGGAGGAGAAGGAAGAGGAGTGTGAGGCGGAGGGTAATTACAGTGTTACAATATTTTTGTTAATATTTTCTTAACTACTGTTGGATATTTGATACTGTAAGATTTCTTTTCCAGCTGGTTGTGTATTTGGCGATGGACGCCAACCTCTTTATTGTATTATTGCACGCAATGTTCAGAGGTTAGTATTTATTTTTATATCGCTGATTAGATTCAGGTATGGGAGTTTCGTTTTGTGTATTTGCTATTTTTGTACGGGAGGTAGTTCATATTCAGAGTTTCGTAATGGGCTACAACTTTCTGTCGGTTTATGTTTAATATCTTTAGGTATTATATAAATATATATATATATAAGAAATAAAAGAGCAAACCAATAAACAGATGGTTTATGCTAGTAGAAACTTTGCCGTAATATGTCGTAGATATACATCGTAGTTTTAATGCCGTTATTGGAATCTGTGTTTACGCAATACAGTTATTGCTAATTGAACGTTTTTAGATATATCATTGTTACTAGTTTCAAGGGTTGATTGAATAACTTACGCCATTTAAATTTACTAAAGCAACAATCATGACCAATAGTTAGGAACTTTTTTTTAGAATTAAAATTGCTATGCCAAGTACAATTCGGTTCACATATGTTCAACATAGACAGATATTTACCTAATAATTGATCCGATGGCTCAATATCTAGACGAAAAAGTAGGCCAAACCGAAAATATAGTTCTTGACCAAATTCCTTACTTTGGTATTTAATATGAAAATTCTAATGTTCATACCTGCGTTCCAAACTTTTGGCTACGACGTATGATAAATGGCACACTGCATCAATCTTAATTTCTACGCAACATTAAAATCCAACAATACGTAGAAAGAGTATGACAATACTTTAGCCAGAAACATTTTACTCAGCTTGAATTTCAATCTGTTGACCGGGGATTCGTTGTAAACAAAGTGAAATTTTTTTCTTTTGTATTTGACCTATGAACTTAATTCTTGATGCAGCAAAATATTTCCAGGAAAACTAAAAGGATTCAAAAGACGATATTATAATAGAATATTTCCATAATAAAAATTTGTCCAGGTTTTAGGTATATAATAAATTAATGCTGAAATATTTTCATCACGCGATTTTTCGCGAGGTTATACAGAATACTTAACGTGAGATATCATCAAACGTTGCGAGGCGTAGAATTTATAATACGTTCAACATATTTGTGAGTATGCTAGTAATATCTTATATTTAATGCGTGTAAAATATATAAGTATATTTTACACCTGATATATGGTAATGCATCGGTTTCAAATTTTGGCATAAAGCCAGTAATTTGGGGTGATGGGCTAAGTCGATTACGCCTGAGATGGTGCTTAGATTGCGTTAGTATAATGGCCGCCTGTGTTACTTTGAGTTAACAAGAGGACAGCAAAAATTATTGTTCATTGAAGTTTACGAAACATTGATCGATACAGACGTACTGGATTTAAAAAGTGATTCTTGTAGAAAAGAAATAATATCCTCTACACTCTTTGCAACAGAAAGTCTATTAT
>NC_042998.1:63607826-63635326 GCF_006345805.1 Octopus sinensis | reverse complement strand
ATTCGTTTTGACGAAATATTACTTTGCGATAAACGTAGAATCAATATTCTGGATTATGTATCACACCATATTACACTTCTACATATAATAAAATAATTTTATCTTTTTATTAAACACGTATGCCAGTTACTAATTGAATATTTATCAACGGTAGAGTTAGTATAAATACTGAACAGAATACCATATGTGTGTATATATGTATGTGTTATATATATATGTATATATATATATATATATATATATATATATATATATATATGTATATTTTTGCACTAGTATCATCTATGTACCTATGAATATATATTTACGCGCATATATGTCTGTGCATGTATATATATATATTATATATATATATATATATATATAATATATATATATATACATATATTTATATATATGCATACATTCATATATATATATGTATATAGGTGCATATATATATGTATATAGGCTGTGTGGTAAGTAGCTTGCTTACCAACCGCATGGGTCCGGGTCAGTCCCACTGCGTGGCATTTTGGGCAAATGTCTTCTACTATAGCGTCGGGCCGACCAAAGCCTTGTCAGTGGATTTGGTAGACGGAAACTGAAACAAGCCCGTCGTTTATATGTATATATATATAAATATGTGTGTATGTGTTTGTTTGTATGATGTGTTTCTACCCCAACATCGCTTGACAACCGATGCTAGTGTGTTTACATCCTCCTAACTTAGCGGTCCGCCAAAAGAAAGCGATAGAGAAAGTGATAGGCTTTCAAAGAATAAGTCCTGGGGTCGGTTTTCTCGACTAAAGGCGGTACTCCATCATGGCCGCAATCAAATGACTGAAACAAGTAAAAGAGTCAAATAGTAAAGAGTAAGAGTATATACACGTGAGTGATTGTGCGCTTGAGTGCGTGTTTTGCATGTGTGTGTTTATGAATGCGTGTAAGATGAAGCAAGATGAGGGAAAGTTCAGCCTAATGAAGACGAAAGAACAGGACGGCGTTTTGCAAATTTGGTATGATATGGTAGTCATTTTCTTTCTTTGAGTGCAGTCTCTCATTCTATGTTTTCTACTGGTGGCTTGAGAGACACTTTGAATAAATGGGTGAATATAAAGTGAAATAAAGCAAGTTTAATGTTCTCGGTGCGTGGCAACAGTTGAGCGATTTAACCAGGTTGAATATACTGTTCAGTTACTAAAGCAAAGTTTTTAAAGTAGCAACGGATTAATCATTATACAAAATAAGGACGTGTTTAGGACAGCATGTGAAGCGGAGAATCACAGAATTGTCGATTACGGCACAAAAGAAATTTACTTTAACCTTGCTAAAATACTATTCGAAGTGGTTTAGATTATCAGAAATATACTTTCGAAAGATTCATGATAAAAGATAAAAGATTTTGCAATTAGAAAAGTAGAAAATATTTCAAATATGGATGTATAGAAAAATAAGCAATATTTTCCATCTGACATCTTTGTTTCCTTTTGAATAAAGGATAATCTATTTTATAGTTTATAATTTTTTTTTTCTATTTTGAAGTACACATATATGGAAACACCAAAATCTTTTAAGTAATTAGCGTATCTATGATCCTTAATCCGGCTCTATTTTAAAGGCCCATGATATAAAGTGCTTTGAAAGAGTACAAGAAAATTGTTTTCTATTAATAAAAGAAGCATGAAAATCATTTTGCATATGTTTATTCGTCGTGGGTCATCATAGTTGAATTATGTGCCACCAGTATCTCCAATTTTGCGGTTGATTTATGATTAAATGTTTATTTTTGGAAATATATTCCAATTTGATAAGAAAATGTTCTATTATTGTAATTTTAACCAATAAGCTGTCTTCTAGGGGATTGTAATCAACAACGACATACAGCAAGCCTCTTGTGATTTAGAAAAGAAAAACATTAATAAATGACTATATTAATAACAATGAAAACACTGAGGACATTCAAACATTAGTTGTCATGCATATTGAGTAGTATGGTGCTGTTTATTATTATTATTGTTGTTGTTGCAAATATCTCTGTGGACTTCGGAAGCTAAGTCCGCTATGTTTCAGTTCAGTACAGCAGAAACATATACAAATCATTTGGTCGATTTCCTAACCTCCTTCGTTGTATTTTCACATCTTGTATTTCTCCAGTCTTTACTAAAGTGATTGAGAGTAGTGAAGCAAATCTCAAGCAATGAATATTTGAAGCATACGATTCAGGTCATCCGTGATCAGAGGCTGAGAAATGACCTCGACTTTCCTCTTCTCCGTTTAATGACATAAATTAGTGTAATCAATAAGCGTGCACAAACGTGCACAGGGATAGTATGATAGATACGAATATCAGTATCATCATCGTCATCATCATCATTATCTTCATCATTATGTTATTACTATTATTCTTATTATTTTCATATACACGCAACAGATTAGACTGTTGGAAGAGAAAATTATCCTAACATTGGACAACAAGTAACCTTAGAGGCCCTTCTAAATATCCTTGCTGTCCCTAATAAAACATTTTTATGGAGCTGTACTAAATTGGCTTTTATGCCTTTTTCCTCTGTCCATCTGGTCAAATCTTTAGGGATAATTCCTAATGCACCTATAACTAATGGGATACATTTTACCCGAACTACCCATAGTCTCTGTAATCCAATGGCTACGTCCTAGTACTTAGCTATCTTATCTATACCTTTCGTATTCATTTTTTCATCTTTTGGACTGTAAAGTCAATTATCTAGCATTTTCTATTCTCTTTGTGTATTATTACTACTACTACTACTAAATCAGTCCTTCTAGCTTCTATTATTCTGTTAGTTTTTATGGTTAAGGCCTCACAACACCTTGTATTTCTCACTTTCTAGTACTTTGCTAAGTTCGTGTTCAAATCCTAGCTTTTTTATATAATTCCCATTGGATTGCACTTTCTAGATTGTCATGTTTTCCTTGTTTTCTTTCTGTGCTAGCATGCTACATCCACTTTCCATATAATTAACACATTCCTCTTTTAATTTGCATAATCTACATTGAGAATCCATCTGGTTTTTGTCTATCTTGGCTTTTAACCAATTAGTCCTTAATGCTTGATCCTCTACTGCTGCTAACAAGCTTCCTGTCTCTGTTTTCAGCTTACGTTTCTTCAACCATAACTATGTCTCACTACTGCTATTTACTGCAACTGTCTTTGGGAATCTGCCATGCAACGCCTTCTCCTCCCAGTCAGATAATTTCTGTTCTTTTTTTTCTGGTTTTTAAGAGCGATTGGGTTTTTGGTTTCCTTATGTCTTGCTGTGACTCTATTAGCTTTTAATAAACTTTCTTCACTATTACTTACGTAAGCGTCTATATCTACTCTAGCTAACTCCTCGCCGTCTTCTATTAATAATATTCCACTTCCACCTTCCTTTCTATGTAAGTATAATTATGCTACTCCTGCCCTTGTGTGGAGTCCTCCATCCATATTGAATTCCTTCCTAGTTCTTCTATCTAGCTTCGCTAGTTCAGTTTTCGAATCTATAAAAGCTTCTGAGTATCTAATTAATGATTCTGCCCAAATATTTACAGCCTTCACTAGATTCTGACCATTTAATCTGACTTCATTAGCTTCCTTGCCCTTCTATTGCACTCTTTCCCAACTTTTGCTTTCATTTCTGTTGTTAGTACTCCGTCAGATTTTAATACTCTTAGGTACTTATAACTCTCTTCTAATTTCAATTTAATGTATGGTCATCTATGCCATGTTTTATCTGCAAATGCCTGTAATCAATGCATGAGGATGAGAATTAGGTCATAAAGACCATGAAAATATAACGTATAAAATTGTAAAATAAGACAAATTAAATTTTGAGGATGAAGAAGCTTCCATGTTCTATAATGTTAAAATTACTGCTTATATATACAGACACACACACATACACATATATATATATATATATACATACGCACACACCCACACAAATACACACACACACACTCTCTCTCCCTCACACACACATCGTTTCTATTATATGAGAGGGTCGTAAGTCCAAAACTTTGCCTTTTCATGAAATGAAGTAGTTTCACCATTGCATAGCAAACCGTTGTACTACACTTTGACAATTGTTGATAACTTGGCATCTGAAGTAGCTGGAGATACGACAGTTTGACCAAAATAACCGGCTGTTGCAAGCAAAAATAAATATTGCAAAAACCACATTTGGCCAAATGTAGACATTTGACAGTTTAAAATAATAGCAATGCTACACACACACATACATACCTACATACATACATATATACATATGGATATATATATATACGCAGTGCATATATATATATATATATATATACACTGCGTATGAAGGCGTGTGCATTACTCGTTAGGATGTCTGACTATTGATCGTAAGGAAGTGGTTTCGATTCCTGAACCAAGTGACGCGTTGTGCTCTTGATCAAATCACTTCATTTTTCATCGTTGTTCTTACAGCTGGTAAGGAAGAGTTATCCTGCGACGGACCAGCGTCCCGTCCAGGTGAAGAATATATACGCCATGGAAATCAGGAAACCAGTACATTGAGTCTATGTGACTCGGGAAGGATCTTTACCCTTGTATATAACTAGACTAGATATATAAGAGAAGAATTCTTACTTTGACAGATTTGAGCTGAAATGAAGATTGATGTATTTGGAATATTACATTATTTTGCTAATACAAAATATTCTACAGCACAGCGAATTGGCTATTCAGAAATATAATAATGTTATTAGTTTCGTTATACTGGCCACCAAATCTAAATTTGCAACAGTCTTAGTAGGAAAATTTGATAATGGAATGTTCATATAGTTAAAGGGACAATTAATAGCCCATATTATTTCGTAACTAATGAATATTACATCTCACATAAAGACTGACGGAGAACACAATTCTTATCCAGATTAATGAAGCGTCAGTGGTATGCTAATAGCAAGACAAAATTACTATTATGTAGAAAGTATTAAGCAGGTTCATATTGGGAATATTATACTTGGTGCATCGTTAATAGACCGTGTTATTTATTCGAAGGAAGCATTCACTATCGTCATATAGATATTTACTGTTGTGACCAATGCTGCTACACGCATCCGTGTGTAATAATCGTTACAAATATTGCCACAGGGGCAGCCAAGTCGATTATATCGACCCCAATGCGTAACTGGTACTTAATTTATCGACCCTTAAAGGGTGAAAGGCAAAGTCCAGCTCGCGGATTTTGAACTCAGAAGGTAAACACGGGCGAAATACCTATTTCATTACTACCCACAAGTGGCTAAACACAGAGAGGACAAAGAAGGACAGACAAACGGATTAAGTCGATTATATCGCCCCCAGTGCGTAACTGGTACTTATTCAATCGACCCCGAAAGGATGAAAGGTAAAGTCGACCTCGGCGGAATTTGAACTTAGAAGGTAGCGGCAGACGAAATACACATTTCGCCCGGCGTGCTAACGTTTCTGCCGGCCCGCCGCCTCATCCGCGTGTAATAATGACAGACATTTTCTTTACTAAGAATTTCTAACTTTCATTCTTAGGCTTAATGGCTAAAAATGTGTTATAGTTGCTTGCCCTCAGGTCATATATAATGGAAAATATATATCATCAAACCTATTTTTCCCCTGATCATTCAGGCCTTTTTTTATGTATAGTTATATTAGCTTCTATGTTGTTTCATTATTTAAAGAAATATGTTGCCCTTATGGGTTATTCTGCTGCCAGGTTCAGGAAGAGAGTTAACGCTATTGCAAAAGGTGTGTACAAGATAATTCAAATACAAGTAGTTCTTCTGTATATATTTGAAATGTGTGTGATTGCCAGAGGAAGAAATTTCTAATATTCAGAAGTATCTCTTTTCCAATACTTGGATATGTTGATTCTTACATGCCACGATAGTCAAAAGGATTCGTACTTGGAATTACGACTGGTGATTCGTTGATGACGTTACGTGCATTGGCGTAGAAACAAATGCACTTGATGCTACAAAAACGTACACTATGTAGC
Organism: Octopus sinensis; assembly: GCF_006345805.1. NCBI lineage: Eukaryota > Metazoa > Mollusca > Cephalopoda > Octopoda > Octopodidae > Octopus > Octopus sinensis. Next base: position 63,629,324 of record NC_042998.1, on the reverse strand, counting down.
AGTGTATATAGTATGTATATATATATATATATATATATATATATATATATATATATATATATATATATATATATATATATATATATATATATATATATATATATATATATACATATATATATACATATATATATATATATATACATATATATACATATACATATATATGTGCATATATAAATATATATACTTATATATGCCTATATAGATATATATGTATGTATATATACATACTTATATACATATATATCTACATATATATATATATATATATATATATATACACAAAACACCACACACACACACATACACACATATATATATATATATACATCTATCCATCTATATATATATATATATATATATATATATATATATATATATATATATATAGCGAAGCAGAGAGAGTGATGTATGTATATATATATATATATATATATTCTCTCAGTTTCATATGTATATACACACAACATTAATTTACGAACATTTATGTCTCATCAAGTTAAGTTCAAATCTTGCTGTGCTAGTGGAAAGTCTTACTTTTAGAGACGTATGTCACCTGTTATATATTAGGGACATATATAAATCTCGTTTTAGAACCATATATTATCAAAGAATGTGCTCAATCGGATAATGGGATATTTACAGTTTCTATTAAAAGTATACATCTGCCTAAAATGTGCGAATTAATAATAGAAATCCCCGCTATAGACGGGGATTTCTATTATTACCCACTGGGAAAAGAATAATCATTCAGAATACGTCAAATATATGGATAACTGATGAATTAACTGGCACTGAGCTTAAGACGCCATGTTAACAACGAATTGAAGATAGGAAAGAATTATGACGTTGACTAAAATTCATTAAGATTTTATTCTCGTTTTGTATTATTTAAAACAGGGAGAATGACATATATTTTATTCCTAAAATACAATAACTACAACTGCAAAGCGCGTATGCTTTGCTGAAAAGATTTCAAGTCGAATATGTTTGAAATATTGTTTTAAAAAATTTTCATATTTTTAATATATTAAGATTGGAAACGCTTCAAACAATACGCATTATTGATACAACCAAGTTTTTTTTCTGTATTAAAGGTTAATCAATTGAAAATATACGACAGAAAAGAGAGCAAGTGTAAACAATCAGATAACTAACTGAAAAAAAAAAGAACAATTATGTTCATCTCATGCATATACATAATGCATACAAATATAAATTGATTATCATTTTTTATACATTTTCCACTCATTAAACTTATCGTGATCATTAAATTATTAATATATTCCTTTGTGAGTTACATATGTATATATATATGTGTGTGTGTGTGTGTGTGTGTGTGTGTGTGGGTGTGTGTGTGTGTGTATTTGTGTGTGTGTGTGTGTGTGTGTATGCTGATGCAAACAGAAAAAAAATGAACACAAAATCTGAATTTATGTATATTTTTATTAATATTTAGCGGAAACAACAAAGGGACTAAAGGTCAGTGCGTCAACACTTTCGAACTTTGAGTCACCATGTTGCTTCCGCTAAATATTAATAAGAATATGTGTATCCGTGTTTATATATATATATATATATATATATACATATAAATCTTTAAAAGTCAATAAAAGGAAATGGGGAAGAAAGATTAAAAAGATGCGTGGTTCGTTTTATTTCTATTACAATCTCATATGAGACTTTTATACACATATATATTGATGATCTTCCTAGCAATATATTTGGTTAAACCCAGTCGGTATCAGGATTGTTTTTAACAATCCCTTTCGTGGATATTGCTGCCTAAAATGTGTACATACACACACACACATACACACACACTCACTTGGGTGGGTGTGTGTGTTACGTTTTTATGTTCATCAACTCCTACTAGACCGTTGGTGAAAGGACAATGAAAATCAAACTTGCATCTCCTCTAATCTCAGGGAATGACCTAAGAGGGTCTATTTCTTAAAGGGCCGCTTAATTGGAGCGCCACTGACACCCTTATGTTTACTGCATTTCAAATTAAATATATGTTATTGTCGACCACATCAGAGCTAAGGAGTATCATAAGGCTGTTCAATTTCTGAAGGGCCGCTTAGATAGGGCCCCACTAATCACATATTTTTACTGTATTTACCTTCCTCATGTTATTGATTAAACTATGATCAGCATTTGCATAAATTAGTTTAGGCATTCTAAAATGCCTTCACATATATTCAGTTCGAGATAAAGAGTTTATAACAGGTACCTTTAAGTGTGATATTGTGTATGTTTATATATTGTAGTTTATGAATCTTATGTCTTGGTGTAAAAGCTATCTTGCTTTTCAGGTTACACTATCCCCTTAAAGATTTGTAATAGAAGATAGAATGAGATTGAGAGGAAATGGATTTAATTCATTTTATCTCATCATTTTTGGAAATGGTGAAGTGATGGAAAGATCATGGTAGCTATGATAGTCATCCATTTCAATTGCTCAGTACAAATGGCAGTTCAAGTCTAAAAATATGAAGTAAACTAATTGTTTCTCTTAATAACTGACGAGATGCCATATGTACGTGTAAAGAACATTTCATGCAGACTAGATTGTATGCGTACTGGTACGACACTGAACGAACGGGGTGTTTTCGTAAGACTAATTCCACGGTAACTGCAGTGGATTCACATTTAGCAGTTGAAATATGTGCCAAACATATTTCAAATAACCTATATATATATAGTTTTATCTCTCTCTCTCTATATATATATATATATATAGAGAGAGAGAGAGAGGGAGAGAGAGATAAAACTTACTTGGAAAAGGATGCGTGGCGTTCGATCATATGATAATATAAATAATATATAAATATATGCATATATACATATATGTACATACCTACATCTATATGTATATATACATGCATATATGGGTACAGGAGATAAAAAAAACGTTGAACACAATGAGAAACGAAAACATAAAAACAAAAACATGGAAACGAACTACTTTGCAAACAACGTTTTTCATTGTGTTTAACCTTTTTTCTTTATGTCCTGTACCCATATATGCATGTATATATACATATATTTATATATTATACACACACACACATACAAACATATATATATTTATATAAATATATATATATTTATTTATTTATTTATATATAACATCGTATAATTAGTAACAGCGTAACTTTTTAGCCATTTCTCCAGTCTGAAAAAATATGAACAAACTTAATCGATTTTCAAATCTTGCTGGGTTCTCATCAAAGGCGTCTACAGTATTCTGACAGTCTCTATTGTAGCAAGCAGGCAAGCCGTTTATATACTCAACAAATGCAGTAGTTACTCTGTGAGGGAGACCCTAATTTGCATACCGATTTTAATTTTTAACAATCTATAAATACCAGCGGCCTCTGAACGGAGATCTTCGTCCACTCAGTAAAAGGTATGATATAATAAATATGTAACATACAGTATAATTATAGACAGGACAAATTTTCTCCGCAGACTGAAAGAATGGTGAACAACCTTAATTGATTTTCGAACCTTATTGTGTTCTCATCAGAGGCGTCTACAGCATTCTGACATTCTCCAATTAAATATCTGAGCGAGGTGTAAAAGGAATCGTAAAATATAAATTCGCTAATGCTGTAGTTAACGCACATAAACCGAAACAAATACACTAACAAGAACCATATTTTCCGAAAAATACCGACCGAGACCGAGAATTCTTAAGACTGACGCGTTAGTTTCGGCAGTTTCCGTTGCTATCAACAGTTAATCCAGCTCAGTGTTCGGCTATTTCTGAACGTGTCTCTCTATTAGCATATTTGCTAATTAACACCTTAGTCAAATTTAGTTACAATTATACAATTCTCCTTTTCGTGAAACATTGCAACCTGCTGTTTATATTAATTTTGTGTTTACACATTAGCGAATCGCTAAATCATTTATTGATTTGGATGAGTAAAGATATATGTTATTACAGAAACAGAAATATCCGAACCCCAAGATGATGGCAGCGAAACTGAAGCATCATTCTTAAGAATTCTCGGTTAGTATTTTTCGGGCATTTGTGGTCCAAGGGAGTGTACATGTTTTAATGCATGTGCGTTAACTACAACATTAGAGCATTTCAGCTATTATTTCTAGCAGCGGAGTTGTTTTCTAACATTCTAATCACATTTAGTAACAATAATTGGGTTGGCGCATAATTATTGCGCCTTTTTTTCAACAAATTTTATTCAACAGAAAAAATAACATCTAACAAAAACATCGTTAAATGAGTATTCCGCAGCATATTCACCATCCACTTGAATTACTGCTTCCCATTTGCTCAGCAGACGGTCAGACCGTCATTTAAATATGTTTTTGTTAAATATTGTTGTGGTTTTTGCTGAATAAAATTTGTTAAAATCAAGCCGCAATAATTATGCACCAACCTAATATAATTCTCCATTTTCGTGAAACGTTGCAACCTGATGTTTACATTAATTTTATGTGCGTGCGTGTGTGTGTTTGTATGTGTGTGTGTGTGTGCGTGTGCTTGTGTGTGTGTGTGTTTGTGTGTGTGTGTGTGTGTGTGTGCGTGTGCTTGTGTGTGTGTGTGTTTGTCTTTGTTCTTGTTTTTGTCACGTGACCAGTTTAACAACTGCTGTTGGTTTCTTTACTCTGTGTTATTTAGTGATATGGAAAAAATGAATTATAAATTAAGCAGCAGATTTTAAATATTAAGTATAGTGGTGGGGTCGATATGTATCACTACAGCCCCTCATGGCTACAATCAAGTGACTGAAAGAAGTAAAATTAAAATAGCATCTCGAAAATTTATCAAAAATACGTGGAATTTTTATACATACGCAAAATCCCCTGTTTTCAACGGACGTATGTTCGTGGAGTTCAGACATAATTTGATGTCTGTAGATTACTATTAAATTCTTTTCCGCTTGTATACGGGCACTGGCTCAGATGTGCTGTTAAGATGTTAACTTCGCTGCCGCGTAGTATCGCGTTTAGCGTTAGAGCGTAGTACTGTACTTTATTATAACATATGAATTGGAATTAAAGCAAATATACACATGTATATATGTGTGGTGGGGTCTGTGCGTGTGCGTGTATGTGTATAATATGTATTAGAGAGAAAGATAGAGAGAGAGATAGAAAAACAGTGAGAGGGATATACACATATTCTTACATGCTTTTTCATATAAATATACATTCATGCAACCATACACACGCATATATATATATACACACACACACACACACACACATATATATATATATATATATATATATATATATATTATATATATATATATATATATATATATATGGGGGGGGGGTAATAATGAAATATCCGGCTATACCATTTACTTTTACTACAAGCGGTGGTGGTTTTTTTCCCGCCTACAGTGAAAATCGCAGCTGGGTCCTATATTTTGTTGCTAAGCAGACCGTTTTCGAATTAGTGGATATCTGTTGTTGTCATAAACATAGTGGTAGTGACGATGGTATTAATCGTGCGAAGTTGATTCGATGGCAGTTGTGCCGTTGCGGCTGCTGTCTTCTTTTTCTTCTTCTTCTTCTTCTTCTTCTTCTTATTATTATTATTATTATTATTATTATTATTATTATTATTATTATTATTATTATTATTATTATTATTAATCTTCCAATCAGGACTCACGCCATTAGCCACAAAGAATAATCTCTAATTCGAGCCTACTCTAAGCTACCAAAAATTTGTGTGGCAACTTGAAGATCCACCCACCACACGTGATAGACTGGCGGTTGCACGGGATCGAAAGCCACGTTGTTATCCTCACTCCGTAAATGTTGGCATTAAACGAGTGGAGAGCTGAACCATCCTGGGGTACAGAGGATTCGCAATGTAGACTACGGTCTGAAAGTTTACCACACCATAATGGGTTACACCATGGTTCCTCTGCTTTGTGGCAGAAATAGGAAGTAGGAGTGAGAGAAAGTTGTGGTGAAAGATTACAGCGGGGTTCAACGCCGACTCCCACCGGAGCCTCGTGGAGCCTAGGTATTTTGCTCAATAAACACTCACAATGCCCAGTGTGGGAATCGAAACCGCCTTCTTACGACTGCGAGTTAGCTGTCCTAACCACTGGTACATTGCGCCTCCACTGCGGCTGCTGTTTTCATCGTTCCTGCAGCTGCTTTTTTTATTGCTTTCACTGTCACGTGTTACTCTGTTGGATTCTTCACAATGCGTGTAGAAAACACTATTTGTAGTTACTGTCCTACTAACCACCTACATATTTCATTTCGAACTGCAAGTTCATTTTCGTGCTTCGGTTGTTTTAATGTCACTAAATTCGACAAAACCCATCAAATTCGGAGAGAAAATTACGAAAACAAATTCAAAGATGGGGAACACTTGGGGTTCTGATCATTTTAGCCGATATAAAAAGGAAAATAAAGGAAAATTTGAACAAGTCTGATCTATATGCTGTGAGTCAATGGGCAGCCAAAAACAGAATGCAACTAAACGATGCTGATGCATTTTGGAAGAAAGTCTATACTAAAACAGCCATACTCTCTTCCTTCAGGGGAACCGCTCACGACATCTAATAATATCAGAGACCTAGGTGTAATTGCTGATAACAATCTTAGCTGGAGTGCCCACATCAATAACAAGGTCGATATTAGCTCGTTGGATGATCTCCTGGATCATTAAGAACATTTCGATCCAGAGAACAAGGTATCATCATTCCAATTTTCTCCTCCTTTGTACAGCCGAACCTCGAATGCTACTGCCCCTTGTGGTCTCCTCATACAAAACAAAACATCTAATTATTATTATTATTATTATTATTATTATTATTATTATATTATTATTATTATTGTTGTTGTTGTTGTTGTTGTTGTTGTTGTTGTTATTATTATCCTTTCTAATATAAGCAGAAGGTCTAAAATTTCACATGAAAATAGTAAGTCGATTACATCGACCTCAGCTTTCAACTGGTGGTTATGTCATCGACCAGAAAATAATGAAAGGCAATTGCCCTCAGTTTTAGCGTAAATGGTAATGCTCTGGGGATCGAAGTATAAAAGGTCACTAATGCGCCGGGCATACTTACGGGTGTATTATTTTTAAGCAAATGTTTTAACAATAAGGCCATGCACTGAGATACACAAATACAAAATGTTTGCAATCGGAATTTTTTACTTTGGACCTCTCCAGTTTGTGAAAATCCAGTGTCTACACAAACACAAAAGGGAAAATAATCTTTTTCGTTTGTTGATGCATATTCTTTTGTGTCTGGAAAGAGTCATTTTCATTTTGTGACATGATTTAACACACTATTATTCACTTATTTCTTATTTTTATTTTCCTAAAATTTCCGTTGCGTCTTGCAACCTTTTCAATAGTCTTGACTATTGCGACCTTTCAATAGTCTTGACTATTGAAAGGTTGCAAGACTATTGAAACTTTTGCAAGATGCAACGAAAATTTTAGGAATATAAAAATAAGAATTAAGTGGAAATTTTACCGGTGAGTGTGTTAATTTATAACGGACAAAAAGAAAATGACTCTCCCAGGACACAACAGAATACTTCTTCAATTAATTAAACTGAATATCAGAAAGAGACATTTGAACATTCTTGCTCCATTTTGTTATTCAGCTCGAATTTAACCATAAGTAAATCATTGATGACAAAGTGTGTTTCAACTATTACAGTTCGATATTTTCTTTCGTGGATATTTATATTGTATCCAGGACTATGAAGCCCAGTGTTTCCTATGTGACTTCGTGGAGAAGAACATTCCCTTTTATTTGCTCATTGTGATAATAAATGCAACACAGTTTGGATATTTTTACAGCTTAAAACCATCTTCCTGATTTTATACAATATATTTATTTTATTCCGTAGAATACACACATTCAATTAAATACTCTGTTAAAAAAAAGTTCCTCATTTTATTGCAAACAGAATTGTATGGATTCCTGTAGCAATCTCCCTTAAATAATTTCTAATTCAGTAGGCAAAGCTCGTTAAGTAGATGTTGAACATGTATGCATATATTACGATTTCTTTCATTTCATGCAAAAACATTTAAACATCCATTACAAAATAAATCCAGCGATAAATAGAATTCTCAAGATTATATTTTTAAATAACAACATACGCTATTTTGTCTTTTGAATGCATTTAACAATTGATTTTACAGGATTAGTACCTTGAGGTCAAGCAGTATATGTGTCCTAAGACGTAAAAGTGATAAGAATATTTAAAGATTTAATTTAATGTCTTAAATATCAGCGTGCTTATAAATACTATCTTTAGGAGACAGAAAATTAATACCACACTTTTTTCATTCAAATATATTGAACACTTGATGCTATCCAGATATATTTTTTTTATCAGAATTCGTATCTTCTCTTCCATAGGCCATTGGACTGTATATAAGCAATGCTATGTAATCGTTTCCACTAAAGAATATTCATATGTTTTGTTTATTTATATTACATAATGTGAACATAATTGCCTGCCTTTAAATGTTGTATAGGCGCAGGAGTGGCTGTGTGGTAAGCAACTTGCTTTTCAACCACATAGTTCCGAGTTCCGTCCCCCTGCGTGCCACCTTGGGTAAGTATCTTCTACTATAGCCTTGTGAGTGGATTTGGTCTGCTGCCAAAAATTAAAGGCAATGTTGTCATTTTGTTTTAGGCTGCCAACTGGCAGAATCGTTAGCTCGCCGGGCAAAAGACCGAGTGTCATTTCGTACGCTTCTACATACGACGTTCAAATTATGCCGAGGTCGTATTTTCCTCTCATCCTTTCGGGTCGATAAAATAAATACTTGTCTAGTACTGATCGATGATATCGACTACTTCGCCCATGTTCCCCACATTTTAGAAAGAATTATTGTTACTAGTAATATTAGTATGTTATCCTTTTTTCCTCTAGGCACAAGGGCCGAAATTTTAGGGGAGGGGGCCAGTCGATTAGATCGACCACAGTACGCAACTGGTAATTAATTTATCAATTCCGAAAGGATGAACGGCAAAGTCGACCTCGGCGGAATTTGAGTTCAGAACACAAAGACAGACGAAATACCGTTAAGCATTTCGCCTAGCGCGCTAACGTTTCTTTTGTTTTCTACTCTAGGCACAAGGCCTGAAATTTTGTGGGAGGGAGCCAGTCGATTAGATCGATCCCAGGACGCAACTGGTACTTAATTTATCGACCCCGAAAGGCGGAATTTGAACTGAGAAAGGAAAGATAGACGAAATACCGGCGAGCATTTCGCCCGGTGTGCTAACGTTTCCATTTTTTTTCTACTCTTGGCACAAGGCCCGAAATTCGGGGGAATGGCGCCAGTCAATTAGATCGAGCCCAGTCCGCAACTGGTACTAAATTTGTCGACCCCGAAATAATAAAAGGCAAAGTGGACCTCGGTGGATTTGAACTCAGAACGTAAATACAGATGAAATACCTATTTCTTTATTACCCACAAGGGGCTAAAGACAGAGGGGACAAACAAGGACAGACATAGGTATTAAGTCGATTACATCGACCCCAGTGCGTAACTGGTACTTAATTTATCGACCCCGAAAGGATGAAAGGCAAAGTCGACCTCGGCGGAATTTGAACTCAGAACGTAACGACAGATGAAATACCGCTAAGCCTTTCGCCCGGCGTGCTGTTTCTGCTAGCTCGCCGTATGTTATTAAACACAACATGCAACTGCCATTGAATTATATGCCGTTTATTAATTCTTTTAAGAGGAAACCACGAATTTCCCAGTTCCCAGTTGGTGTATATCACATTGAAATAATTATGCGTTATGAACATATTGTACTTTTATTGCTAGACAAATGTATTGCAACGAAAATTAAACATATTTTTGACATGATATATTATACTATACAAATAAGAAGATAATATTTTTTTCGAACGCAGAGTTGTCGATAGAACAGCAGATATATAGTAAATTGCCCTTACAAGGCTGGAAAAATTTGTCAACAGCCAACGATGGTACTCAAGCCGATATTCTTCACAGACTCCGGTCAAGTGCTTTACCATCAAGCTAAACTCTCCGCTGACAAATTCACCGCTGTATTTAGATGCTAATTAGTTTAGCTTTATGGAGCAACAGCAGTAATTTTGGTTAAATACCGGAGTCTTTGAAGGATATATGTTCGAGTCCCATGGCCGGTTGTTGACACATTTTTCCGCATTGTAGGGATAACTTACCCGGTATTTCTACTCTTCTAACTGCAATTCTGCATTCGAAAACAAGTTTTTAATTGTATCATATAATACACATTTTTCAACGCCTCTAATAAAAGAACGCATATTTGTTTGTTTACATTTATACACACATCATATATCTTATAATATTGCTACGTGCTATCACAAACTTGGTGCAGATTTTCACATCAAATATTTAAAGTTTTGTTAGAACTCAAACCTAAAAATAACAGCATTTTCTTGAATTTTTTTAATATATAAGCTTCTTTATATGGCGACGCCGAAAAGGTGAATCTATTAGCAAACAATTTCGCGGTATTCGTTGGTTAAGAGGTTCATATTTGCTAACAGTAATATATGTTTCCTATGGGGAATCAAATGTTATTAGCATTTAACAGGAACAAAGCAAGAGAAATTAATGTTCATACTGTTAATGTTGGATAGATGTTGTGAATATTTATTATATAAGAGATTTGTTTATGGGATAAAACCAATGAGTTTTACATCCATATGGAATGTATCCAATATGTCTCTGATATGTAACACAGCAAAAAATGTATACGGTGAACCTATTTGCTGTACAGGCGAGATTCCTTGTCCGATAATCGGAAGAAAAGTAATTTTATTCATGTATTGTAAAATAGTTTGTTATAAGGAGTGTGTTCTAGAACCATAATCATTATATGCCATTACGTAGCACTATACTACTGCAATCACTTCGTTTGCATGTTATCACGATATATTGTCACATGACAGCTGATGGTATTAAAATCAAAGTGAAGTGTTGAATGCAAAACCATTTAATGAAACTGGATAAGACTCAGATAATTTGTTTCGCGGTTGTGATATACGGATTACCATCGAATATTTTAAGTAAGTTGCTTTGGTATCTTCATTTTAAAAAACGACGTTTACAGTTTCAATAGTAAAACGTTTAAAAGTCACATATGGCAAATATTCAATGGATTAACTTGCAAGAAATACAGTTCTTGTGGAAATGTTTAGGAATGTAACAATACAAAGCTTATTCACTTAATTGATATACTATGAGCTGCATAAGCATGTATGAAGTATGTGTTAATAGGATATTATCTAAATATGATTTGTTTTTATTCTTAACTACGTATGACGGAATACAGGAAAATGTAAGGATGTGTCTGGGAGCATATCCTATACACACGCACACACACACAAACGCACATAAGTCTATGAAAGAGAATGAATTAAAATGGCTCTCTCTATATATATGTGTGTGTGTGTGTGTTGTGTGTGTGTGCGCGTGTGTGTGTGTGTGTATTATATAAAATCCGTTCTCTATGTGTGTGTGTGTGTCGTCTAGGATCTCAGGCATCCCCCATCCGATCGCGCTCAAATTTTATATGATACCGACGGTATCAGGGCGTGTATAAGTCTTGAAAAAATTACAAAAATCGATTCCAGGTGAGATGCGATCGATAAAGCCGTTTATGTCCTGCTTTTCTTCCATCAACCTGTACATAAATGTACCTTACATTTCTTGTTGTTTTTGTACTGCTTAAAGGTACGTTTCTTTCCTGCCAAGTTTACTGTTTAAATCATGTTTGTGTTCTCCCAATCAACGGCCCTATCATTACTGGTACTTTAAACTCTTCGGTTGCATATCTGTGTGAATAAAATCATTTTCCTTAGGAATAGAACAAGTCTATATGTATTTCTTAAATTTAGGTTAAATCAGTGTTTCTCAAATTAAGAAAATTTGGTTTAAATGTTTGGCAACTCAGCACCGTCCATACGACTGGTGGGGGGGTCTTTTTTTGCTCGTGTATATATATATATATATATATATATATAAGTTAATTAAATTATCGATCTTATCAAGTGGCTAGCATTGGAATAAAAACCTTCAAAGGTAATGATAATTGTTAAAATTATAATTTAGGGTATCTAAGAGATAAGTCCACGTTGGAAATAGCAGCCAAATCTTGATTCTACAACCACATAAAATGTTCATTTAATAAAAAATTTAAGGTGGTTTTAGAGTCAAGATGTGGCTGCTATTTCCAGCGTGGAGGTATCTCTTAGATACCCTCTATTATAGCTTTATATATATATATATATATATATATATATATATATATATATACATATATATATATATATATATATATATATATATATATAATATATATATATATATATATATTATATATATATATATATATATATAATATATATATATATATATATATATGGAAAAAAGTCAAGATAGAAAATGCTATATATATATATATTTTTCTACTCTAAGTACGTGGTCCAAAATTTTTGGTGCCGGGACCAGTCGATTGGATCGACCCCAGTACACAACTGATACTAACTTTATCGACCCCAAAATGATAAAAGCAAAGTTGACCTCGGCAGAATTTGAACTCAGAACGTAGAGACAGACGAAATACTGCTAAGCATTTCGCCCGGCGTGCTCATGTTTCTCTCAGCCACGCCTTTTCTCACAAGTATATTCTTTTCTACTCTGGGTACAAGGCCCGAAATTTGGTGGGGGGACCAGTCGATTAGATCGACCCCAATATGCAACTGGTACGTAGTTTACCGACTCTCGAAGGATGAAAGGCAAGGTCAACGTCGGCCGATCGTAAAGAAAGGCGACATGTCGCTTAGCATTTTGCGTAGTGTGCTAATGATTCTCCCAGTGTGCTGCCTATTGATATTGGCGAAGAAAATGTATCAAATCTTTAGATATAGCAAAATAAGAAACTAAATACAATAACTAACCCGAAAACGAGCGCTGGAATGTTTTTTTTCTGTAATGCTACTCATTAACGAAACTATTTAGCCTTTCATGACCACTTCCGAAGTAAATACTTATCAACGAATAAAGCTATTTTTTCACAATCTCTATCAGTTTATCACTGATTGTTTTCTAAAAGGAACGATCCAATCTGATACGTCCTTCAAATAGGACTGTTTTAACAATTTTGACGTTGCAATACAGAAAAGAAAAAAATATGGCGAATGCATGTTTGAGTAGCGTTTATTAAATTGGCAAAACAAGAAAACTAGAAGGTGCGTAAGATATCTGAGGACAAATTTATGTTTACAAAAGAAAAAACAGATATATAATAACAGATAAATTTATTTATCAAAAAAAATGCCTTGAGGATAAAAATAAACCTTTGTTTCTTTGTTATTCATTAAACCACCTTCAGCTTTAATAACTGCTTCTATATGACAACTAAATCATCTACATACTCGAATCAAATGGTCACGGTTCATTTTGGACATTACTCTGACTATGGTAGCTTTCAAAGAGTCTTTAATGTTCTGGGCGTGTCCGTTGACTTCTCTCTCAACATCGCTCCACATGTAATAGTCCAACGGATTAGGAGGTGAAATATTAGGGGTTATGTGATCGCAAACTTTTTCAGCCATCCATTTCTGTGTTACTACTGCCATGTGTGATAGTGCAGAATCTTACTGATACATATTTGGCCTTCTATAACGTACAGGTCTTAATTATTTCCAGGACCTCAATGTAGGCGGCAGAGTTAACTGTAAGGCCTTGTGGAAAGGAGTAAAGAGGCCTGACATATTTTTCATGGCTGACAACCTCTAAAACTATGATAGTTGCAGGACATTTTGTATGCAAAACACTTCGAACTTCAGAAGAGTCTGCACATAACCTTCTGTTATTTCTTCTGTTAACGGTTTGATCTTAGTCAAAGTTTTTCTCGTTTGAGAAACAACAAATCAAATCTTCTTCTGCTGGATTTTTCAGTTAATTTAAGAACCTTTTACATCTGGTGTAGTGATTTTCTTTTGCTTTTTCTGGCAAAATGATCTTTCCTCATCATATACGTCTTATATCTGATGTTTTCATATTTCCGACTGTTCCTTCTGATACATGGAGATCTTTTGCAATAGATCTCATGGACTTCCTGGAATTGTAATCAATGGTCTGTTGAACTTGTTGAATACATTCAGGTGTTTTGATGATTTCAGAGTGTTTAGAATGCTTTTTCTGCATTGATACCGGTGATATGATTCCATTTTCACTTTTAACAAGCGAGATGTTTCTAAATCACTATGCTCAGCTTTTATAACCACAATAACAGCATGCTTCTTCATTACTTGAATAAGCTAAGGGTCTGCCATTATTAATTTCTGAAACAAAGTTTATACAGAGTTAGCAAAATATGCAGCAATGACCAAAAAAATGGCCTCAAATACCTTACACCCCTGTATATGAACTGAAATATCATCGAATTTCACGAGTATATCTTAAACTGAGTACTGCAATTTAGAAAAGCGTAACATATTTTTTCGTTGCTAGTTTGATTGCTCTCTCAACAAAAGCTACCAAAAGCCACGCCCCCCAAAAAGCAACAACAAAGAATTGCTGTCTGCTTTTCGTAAACCCACGTTATTTTTTCTTTCGTTATATATTGGTCTCAAATTTTGGCACAAGACCATCGATTTCGGAGAAAGGGGTAAGTCGATAAAGATCGATGCCAGTACTCAACTGGTACTTATTTTATCGAGTCCGAAAGGATGAACGGCACAGTTGATCTCAAAGGAATTTGAACTCAAAACACGAAGTGCCCATCACAATAACAATTCTGTCGGCTCACATCACAATAACGATTCCGTCCTCCTGTTATGAGCGCGTCTGAATGCTCTGCCAGCGAATGCCTGAGAATCAAATGGCAATATTCATTATTACTTGTGTGACTAGATCTCTCCATGATTTGTTTATAATCTCAAGTATATATGGAAACATCAATGATGTATTTATAGATATCTTATTAATATAGAAAACTAGCTTCTTGACCCGATTTCATTAGGGACTATTCTCGTATCTTCTGTATTAGCGATAACAGAATTAAAGTGATAGTTCTAGCGCAAGCTCATTTGACAATCTAACAGCTGCTAATTAGTAATTGCTTGATTAAGCTGGGTTACATATGCTTTGAAAAGACTCGACAACCCTCCTCGGCGAAACGTGAAAAATTCCCGCCTATCGACTCATGCCACTAAATCGAGATAATGAAATGAAAGATAACCGTAAACTTGATTATTTTTATACTTATCGGTGGAATATGTGTACGAATCAAAATCCAATAGATATTTCTCATCAAATCGTACAGAGTGGTATAATTTTTATGCAGAACAAATCAAAGATGCAAGCAGCCGAAAATCAAATGGTAAAACGACTAAAAATGTAACTTTTTTTCATTTCGTAGAATCTTCTCTGGTAAACAATAATTTCCACAATAAACTGACGAATCATTAAACAGAAGGGCCTGTAGATATGGCAAGTGTGCTTTTATTAAAATCGCCCACAAAACACGACCTTCACAGCTTGCAGAATCGATCGAAAATGGGTTTTGTTGCCCTAGTAACTACAGATTTCGAGATGGAAATTTCTAACCTAGTCCAGTCGCTTCCTAGCCTCATTTTACATGTCCCTGTAAATGTTAGCCGCAATACGAGGACGCCTACGGCTATTGAACCCTGCATAACCACTAAATGAGACACGCATGCATACAACTTTCGGCCATTTCACTTTTATATAGAGGAATTAATATAGACTGAAGTAATTGATGAAGTAGTATTTGGTGAAAGAAAGAGAAAAAAATACTTCGGTAGGTTTGTTATTATCGTTCCGCCATGAAAATGCATCTAATCTCTGATATATCTCATTAAACTATTAATGGTTTACATATCTTATACACATGCGCAATGGAAATCACTGGAAAACATACTCCATACTTATGTTATCTGCCAGAAAATCCTTTATAAGTTTCTTTGTTATTCTATCTTATAGTGTATGTATCAATCTGGTATGAACGTTTCCAATATCTACCTTCATAATCAATAATTATGTTCATATAAGGAAACAGAAGTTTTTCAATAATTTGAAGAAAACATAAAAAAATTGTTTTACCCGATTCCTGATTCCTTCATGGTCTAGACGACCTATGTTCTAAATCCAGAGTTTTTGCTAATGGATTCCTGTCACGCCTATTTTACTCTTCTGGACCTTTTATAGCCATTCAATGTTTAAAATATCTCATTATATTTTTATAATTAGATATTATTAGAAATTGTATTTTAAAAATTGATAAAATATTTTGCGTATCTTAGAAGTGTAACGAATTTATTAATTTCTTTCACATAATATTTAACATGTTAAATCTTATTCAGGACTCCAACGGTCGTATGAATCCCAAAATTCATGAACCCCAAGGGTCATATGGACTCTGGTTGAGAACCACTGATCTAAAGCTTGTGTTAAATGTGACCACCCCGTATTTTTGCACATATATTATCTCAGATTACATTACCCGACACCCATTGTTTCGAGGCTGTCGTGCATGAGTTGAGGGAGATTTAGCTACTAACTTTTACAGGTGGACGAACTCCATTTGATATTCATATTAATTACTCAAACAACCTCTGCTGTATCTATTAGGTTAAATGTGATCGATTACTTTTCATTTTTATTTTTATTCACAAGAAACATTGACGAAACGTATTCAAAAAAAGAATCGAAGCTATTTTTTCTGATTAATGTTAGAAATTTCTGCAACATTTCCTCCACCTGCTAGTTATTATGTTATGTACATTTACAGTGTCACAAACAACTATTCTAATTTCCTAATTTAGAATGTATTTCTTGTCAGTCATGTTAGACAGCTAATTGAAGATATGTATGGTTCGTATTTTTTCTTTCGCCTTCCACCTTCTGTAGAATGATTTAATCATTAATTATTAACTCGATTCTGAAAGGTGGAAGATATATTAAACAGCATAAAGAAATATTTCTTTTTGTTGTTGGTAATGTTCAAACAAGTTAAAAGAAAACTAAAGCAATCGTTATTCTGTTTCGTGTAATTTATTTCTTCATTTCATAAGTTAAAATAGCAGTTTGTTCTCGCATGTAACTTCAAGTAATCTCAATGTCACAAGGACAAATTAATTAATAGTGAAATGTTTATTGATACAACTTGAACAAAGTAATATCGTTACAGAAGGTCTTGTTCAATAATTAACACAACTGTAGTAATATTACACATATTCCTTTCTGAAATAACTCAATATATTATTGAATGTTCACTTCAGCTTTTGATAATAGAGTTAAAAAGATTTTTAGAAAATAACTGCTTCGGTAACAAAATATAAAGTGACAATGTTGGAAGTTTGGAATTAATGGTGTGACTGAATGGAGGAATATTGTTTAAATGAGGAATAGTGTTTTCAAATCAGAAAATATTTTAGATTTAATGAAAAAAAGTAAAAACAAAACATTCGCAATAAACGGTTATTATTTTGTTGCATTATTGGTTTTAGTCATTGGATCGCTCGCCATATTCAATAATTTCAATCAATATAGACTTCAGTTCATATTTCTGTCTGGCATGTAGCGAATCATTTCGTTGTTTTACTCAAATGAATGTTAGCTCTAAATATTGGTGAACTATTTAGAACTAAACAGATTTATGAACATAATTCTTCGTCTAGCAATTATTTTGCTTCTTCGCCGAGTATGCATTCATGCATAAAGATACGACGGTGATATCGTTATACAACTGATGCATCGGCTGACCTGTTATTTGATTTCTATTAATATTAGTGTCGGGTGGATGTCACCTATTTATGAGTCATGGGGAATAGGTGGCGCAATTCGAACTCACAATAGAAAAGGCTGCAGTGAATACTCTAAGCCAATTCTAGCAATTCTTGAGTAACCGAAATATCCACCATTCTTTCAGCTCACGAACAGTGGCCATGCTGGGGCACATCCATTCGGTGTTACTAGATTATTTACTTCACGAATGCTTTTTAGTAATTGCCATTTGGTGCATGAGAGAGTTCGATGCAGCTGCCCCCATATATGTATGTATATATATATATATATATATATATATATATATGTACGTGTATATATATATTATATATATATATAATATATATATATATATACGTATATATATATATATATATATATATATTATATAATATATATATATATATAATATATATATATATATATATATATATATACTATAGTATTCATTTAAACACGAGAAACTACATACTACATTTAACAGGTAATTTTACACGCTAGAAGAAGCAGTCAAAACGACCGAAACCACATTTAAGAGCAATTTCGAAGCGAATGAAAAATAAAGAACTTTTACCTTGTTATTTTTTTACGGTTATACCTAGGAGTATATAGTGTATTTCTGTGTGTATATGTATATATAAGAAAAATAGATGACACCGGAAAAAAACTAAGATTATGTAATGAGCGTTATTGTATCTCATTTGATTCTGCGGTGGGCTCTTAGATTTTTGAGGACAGATGCTTCCATAGTCATCAACATAAATTTTTACACTTGCAACGTCAGTATGTTCTGAAAATGTAATTCTCTTAAATAAAGTGCACATCATATACAAGTAAGCGATGAAACTATAGCATGTTATCTGGGTCCACAATTAACAGTCCACTTAAATTATACCATTTAGAAAAAATTACATCCTATAGAAAAATTAAATATAAGATAGAAACATATACCAATGATTAAGTAATGTGCATAATATTAGATAAATTGAAGCTGGGTATTCAACTACTAATAAT
Source organism: Octopus sinensis (assembly GCF_006345805.1). Lineage (NCBI taxonomy): Eukaryota > Metazoa > Mollusca > Cephalopoda > Octopoda > Octopodidae > Octopus > Octopus sinensis. Next base: position 63,610,486 of record NC_042998.1, on the reverse strand, counting down.
GTTGGTAATATTATTTCTTCGGTTAATAAATTTAAATTAAATAAATTCTACAAAAATAAATTAAATTTTGATTCCAATAATAAAAATAAAGACCAAGATATAATTTATTATACATATATGGATAAAATTACATGTAAATTTAATACTAACTGTAATTTAGATAATGTAGTTCATAAATGTATGGTAATTTTAAGGGATGATAAGAATTTGAATTATTATAATTTAAACGCTATTTATATAGGGTCGACTTCCAATAAAATTAAATTAAGACCACGTGAGCATGTGATATATGGGGAGAATTCACGAAAAAAACAAAAGACGAAGACAGGTGGTGTAGAAAAACAAACCGATGTATTAGTATAACGCACGGGAATGGAAAAAGTCTTTATATGTATATATATCACTCGGTTTTTAGGGTGTTGAACTCACAATTGCGAGATTATGGTTTAAATTCCCAGACTGGCCGTTGTCATGTGTTCCTGAGCAAAACACTTAATTCTATGTTCCTTTGAAATCATTTCATAATCTGACATGTGGCACGTCGTGCACCTGTGCAAGTCATATCAATTTGATTTAGACAGTGAGTGTATGTGAAGATGAACATTTTATTACTATAAACAAATCACGTGGTGCTTGTGCAGTAATTATTTGCAACACCTTCATACGTCTTGTAACGACAGGTGAGTCCATGTTGTATCAATTGGGCGGCATAGCTCTACTGATTATAATCTAGTTAGAACTCAATACACATACACTTCCTAGGAAGGTGTTAGCAGAATACAGATCCTTAGAAAGTGCACACTGAGCGCGCTCACACACACACACACTCACGAATATATATATATATATATATATATATATATATATACACATTTCTACTTACCAAGTCAAAGGCCTTTGTCAGATCAATGAAGGCCATATATAATGGCATTTTCTGCTCTCTGGACTTCTCTTGAAGTTGGCGTATGGTGGATATCATGTGAATAGTTGCTCTGCTACTTCTAAAGAGACACTGCGATTCTTTATAAATTCGAGAAGTAAGCAGTTGTAGTCTGGACAGGATAACGCGAGCAAAAGTCTTTCCAACAGTGCTTAGAAGAGATATTCCATAGTAATTGTTACAATCACCACAGTCACCTTTGTTTTTGTAAAGCGTAATAATGTTAGCATCCCTCATATCCTGAGGGAATGTAACCTCTTCCCAGCACTGAGACAGAAGCTCATGAGGGTGCCGAAGCAGGACGGTGTTTTTGCCGGCTTTGATGATCTCTGAGGGGATGCCGTCTTTTCCCGGAGCCATGTTACTGGCTAGGGAGTCAATAGCCTTGGTGAACTCTGCTATAAATGGCAGACTGTCAAGTTCGCACATGACTGGCAAGATTTTGACACCCTCAATTGCAGCCTCAGCTACCGTTGTCTCCCGTGAGTAAAGATCCTGGTAGTACTCCACCCATCTATCTATTTGCTTGCTTTGGTCCTTGATGAGATCTCCAGTAGTTGATTTCAGAGGGGCTGGGTTGATTGCGGATGGACCGAGGGTCTTCTTCAAACTGGCATACATCCCACGGGTGTCACCACTGTCAGCAGCTGACTGGATACTCTGACAGATTTGCTGCCAATACCTATTTGCACAGAGTCTGGCAGTCAGTTGGGTTTTATTTCTTGCCTTTCTGAGTTCTTCGAGTGACTTTGAGGAAGAATCGCTCTTGTATTACATCAGAGCTCCGTGCTTTGGTTCGATAACTCGTTCCAGCTCTGAGAGCCCAGCACTGAAACAATCTGGGTTTTGCCTTTCTCTCATGCCCAAGGTATCTATTAATGTGGTATACAAAGCTTCCTTGATATAATTCCACCTATTTTCAGCAGAGGAGTTTGGGCAGCTACTGAGGACAACTTTGATAGAAACAGCAAAACATTTTCGCAGTGTATGGTCCGAGGTTCTGGCAGTGTTAATGCGTGGTCGGCCCATTTTCTTGGAGTGATGGACTTTTTTAGGCAGAATCCTTACCCTGCTTCTTATTAGTGAATGATATGTGTCACAATCTGCGCTGTGGTAACTAAGGGTCAGTTGAACAGAATTCAGAAAGGATCTTCGTGTAACGATGAGATCTAACTGATGCCAGTGGTGAGATCTTGGATGTCTCCAAGATGCCTTGTGGGATGGCTTGTTGGCAAAGAATGTGTCGGCGATGCACAAATTATGGTATGTGCGAAATTCAAGTAGTTTTTAACCATTGTCATTCAAGTTGCCAATACCAAAGTGTCCAGCACAAATGGGACACGAATCACGGTCAGATCTCACGCGAGCGTTAAAATCTCCTAGACGGTAGATGTTTTCATTGGTTGGTATATTGTTAATGACACAGTTAAGATCTTTGTAGAAATGGTCCTTAGTCTCCTCTAAGCTGTAGAGAGTGGGAGCATGGATGCTCAGTAGATGAACTGAGACAGCAGAGGTCGAGAAGCGCAATCGGATGCCCACCAAAGCTGCTGACGATCATCGAATCTTTCCATGATGATATGCAAGGCACCATACAGCACAATATTTCAGCATTAGCCGCCTTCCAAATAAAAGACGGGGTACAGCAACGTTGTGTCCTTGCTCCTACATTATTTGGCATCTTCTCGCTGCTTCTGTCACATGCCTTTGAGACATCTGT
>NC_042998.1:63572826-63602826 GCF_006345805.1 Octopus sinensis | reverse complement strand
CCACGACGGAGGCGCTGGTGGACGGCATGGGCTTGCTTCTCCAGGTGCCTAGTCGCAAGCCCACTGACTTTTCCCGGTTGATTTTCGCTCCTGTCACCGCTTCGTAGGTTTTTCAGTGTCTCGCCGACCAGCTCGATGTGCTCGTGGCTAGACACTATGACGGTGACGTCGTCCGCGTATGCAGACACGCTCGTCCCGCATCCCAATTCTCGCGGGATGCCCCTAGAGTCGCCAGCTTCCGCAGTAGTGGCTCAAGAGTCAATACGTATAGAAGCGCCGAGAGGGGGCATCCCTGACGGACCGAACGTGCAATGTCGAAAGGTCTCGATAGATGTCCATTTACGCGAATTACCGAACGGATGCCTCTGTACAAAGCAGCTATCCAGCCGCGGAAGACGGGACCGAAACCAGCCGCTCTCAGGACTGCCTCCAAGTATCGATGGTCTACCCTATCAAAGGCTTTCGATTGATCCAAGTTGATCAGGGCCCCACCCATGCCAGGTTCGTTAACTACCTGTCTATGATGTAGCGCATCAGATGGAGGTTGTCATGGATGGTCCGGCCTGGCACGGCGCATGTTTGCGCCTTGTCGACCAGTTTCTCGATGACAAGCGCCAACCTCTTGGCTAGCACCTTGGCCAAAATTTTCAAGTCTGCATTAAGCAGAGTGATGGGCCTAAAGTTATCTATTACATTTCCCTTGTTTAGATCTTTCTTCAGCAGTGTTACGGCTCCTCGGCTCACAAAACCAGGAATGCTCCCGTTTTGCTGCCAGTTGCAGTACACCGCCGCCAAGAGATCTCCAAACAAGTCTGGCATACAATTGTAAAGCTCGTAGGGTAGACCATCCAAACCCGGTGATTTGTCCCTCGAGCATTCTGCCATCGCTTCCCGCACTTCCGCCGCCGTGATGGCACCTTCGCAGCACCCTGCCTTTCTTGTCGAGAGTCGTGGTAGGCTATGTAGGTAGGCACTGAAGTCCACCCTACGTTCTTGCCCTCCACTCGTTCCGAACAGTCGGGCAAAATGCTGCTGAAAGGCCTCACACATTTTACTTGGCTCGAGCAACTCGCGCCCTGTTCATCTACCAGTGACCGAATGGTGGCTTTGTTGCCCTGTTGCGCCTCTGCCACCCGGGCCTCTCTCGCGGCTCCAACACCTTCGTTCCTTAGAGCACGCATCCTAGCTCTGACAGCACATCCTTCGTGTTGGCGTTGAAGTGTTGGTCGAGGGCCAACCTCGCCGCCAAAACGTCGGATGCGATGCCGCTTCTAATTGCCTCTTCTAGCTTCTTAACTAGCTCACCCTCTACTCTATTTCTATCTATGGCTAGTGCTTTGCTGTACCTAATCGCTTCTGCTTTTACTGCTCTCTTGAGGGCAAACCACCATTTGTTGTTGATGATGGCTCCCGTCAAAGCCTTCTTTACTAGTGTGCTAATCCGGTCTCTGAAAACTTGTCTCGATGGGAAAGACGCGTTTAGTTTCCAGTATCCGGGACCCTGCCTAAGTGTCTTACCTAAGTCTAGCGTACATGTCACAAGTTTGTGATCCGTGTAGCTGACTATGTGGAATTGTGGACATCCTATGCTATCTCTATACTGTCCTACACAGTATCCTATCTAGATACGATCTCGACGACCCGATGCGGTTGCTCCATGTCCACGTTGGCGCATTCGGGTGGTCTAGTCGGAACCTGTCAGACAGTTGAAAGCGTCTGAGCAGGTCTCTGAGGCATTTGCATCCCCGTCTATTCCTATCTCTACCCACGTAGTCTACATGCGTGTCCAAGGTAGCATTCCAATCCCCCACTAAGAGTAAAGGACGAGACGTTCCCAAGAAAACTTCTAGACGTTGAAAGAAATCCGCCCGACCTGTTAAGGGCGGTGCGTAAACTGATACGAGTCGAAAAGCGCACCCATTGCTGCCGTCGACATCCAGGACGACCAGTCTACCCTCGGGTCTACGAATATTGTCCTTACTTTGAGATCCAGACTCTTGTGAAAAAGTACCGCGGTGCCACTACCGCCCATTCTCGGCAGACAGGGGGAAAAATAAATGTTGAACTGTCCGCCAAACATGGTCTTTAGGGCCGCGGATTGTGGAGTCTGGTCTCGCTTATGGCTATGATTTCTAACTTATGTGACTTTATGTCATTTAAGAGGTACCCTTGTTTCCAAGGGGACCCCAAGCCACGCGCATTTACACAACCAATCTTGATCATAGTTCTAATGAATTAGAATACAGAGGGTACTTACTGCTTGAAAGTTTTTGCTTTCTCCTCCGTTGGTTTGTCTCGAGAAGATCCCAGTACAGTTTCTTTGTGAGATATTTTTGTGGGGAAAATGCCTTTGAGTGTGTGGTGCAGACTTTTGGAGATGTGTAATATTTTGATGTGGTCTGGTGGTGTTGTGTATGGGTGATTGTGTTTTTATGTCATCTTCTGTTATGTTGTTTTTGATTGGATGTATTCCATCAAATTTGTGTTTTTGGTGTCTATGGCTGTGAGCATGTTTGCTGTATATGTTTTTTGTGTGTTGGTGTGGCTGTTGTTTGCGTTGGGTTTTGAAATGTCTTCGGAGATGTTTTTCCCCCTGCTTTGTTCGTGTTGCATTTGGTTTGGTTGTGTTTCTGCTCTTTATTTTCCTTTTTTGTAGCTATTTGCCATTCCTCACTGGTTTCGTCTTCCGACGAAATTTCTGAGGAATCAGAAGGGGGTAGGGGTATGTTGTGGGCTTCTATGTATGTCTGTGTAAGTGGTTGTGTTGTTGTTTTCGTTGTTGTTGGTTGTTGAGTGTTTGTGTGTGTTGAGTGCGGTATAAGGGATGGGGGATCAGTTGTGTGTGTTTTCTTTGTTTTTCTGTTCCTTGGGTTTTGCTGTTGTTGGTGGTGTTGGTATTTTTTCAGGTGTTGAGTGGTTTTTGGTTGATGACGGATTAGCTTGGTGTGCTTCTCTTGTCGTCTTCTGTGTGATGGTGGTGTGGGTAGTAGAGCTTTTTTTTCGGAGCTTTGGTTGTGGTAGTGTTTGTTGTTGTTGCTCTTGGTGTGCAGTGGTTGGGCACGTCTTTTTCAAGTGTGTTTCGCTTCCACACAAATAGCAGCGTGGTCGCCTGCCCTCTACCACTATATAGAGTTTGTAGCCTCCTGGCAGTTCTATAGCGGTGGGTATCTTCTCTCTTGCTGCTTCATCCAATTGAAGCAGGAATTCGATTGATTTGCCCACATAGTCTTTCTCTCCTAGAACCGCGATTTCCAGGATGTTTGTCTCTGACATTTCAAAGCAGATGGCAGAGACCAACCATTGTGTTTCGACATCAAATGGTATGTTTTATTTGGACTTTCGTGACCCTTTTGTTTAAATAGACTGGTATCATTACCAAGTCGTCCGAATGCAGCTCCAATGTGGAAAAACGTTTTGCTAAACTTTCGTTGAGGAAACGTACTTGGACTGTACCAAATTTGTTTCCCCAACTGATATATTCCTTGGAGTCCCCAGGACGAAGGCATTTTTCGATTTTTTCCTGCGGTGCATTTTCTGTTCTTCTTGTTTTTTTGTTTATTACTTTATAAATTATTGGTTTTTTTTGTGTGTTTTCCACGATGTGTTGTGGAATGTGAAGGTGCAATTTGTCTCCTTCTTTGGAGAAGAGTGCTTTGTGCGGTTTATCTCTTGTGTGGTGAATGTTACAATTGTTTTTTTTGTTTTGTTACGTCCGCAAAATTCGTTTTGAATTTGGCAGTAGAAGTGTTAATTGTGGCAGTGTTAATTGAAGTCATGGTAGTGGTGTTGGTGTTGGCGGTATTAGCAGCAGAAGGCTTGGATGTAGCATTTGACGTCGTAGTAGTGGTGTTGGTGTTGGCGGTGTTGTCTTTGGTAGGCGGCTTTGTGCCAATTTCGTTGTTGTTGTTGGTGGTGGTGTTGGTGGTGGTGCTGGCATTCATGTTTTCGTTTGTATTCATTTTTGAAATCCCTTTCTCTGTACCTTTATCATCAACAAGTGGTGTGAGGAGTGAGGGGAAATCTAAGTTAATGTCTTTGGTCGCGGCGATGGTGAATGCGACGTTAGATTTGTTGTTGTTGTTGGTGGTGGTGGTGATGGTGGTGACAGCGGTGTTCACGCTGCGATGTTTAGCAGCTAGTGGTAGCAATAGTGTTTTGCTACCGTTCTGCATGACTGGCGGGCTAGCCACGTGGTTTCTAGTTGCCATTTTCAAAATGAAAAATGGCTAAAAAACCCACGAAAGTTTTGAAAGTTTTTTTGTAATTTCGCCCATACAGGGGCGGAATTCTACGTGAATAATTCTCAGGTTTTTTAGTGAATGAACTTGCACAACGATTAAAACAAAATATTTGACAACAAGGAGTTTTAAACATGTAAAAGTGGCCAACTTACGTGGAGCCGATATGACTAGCGTCCGTCCATTGTGAGAGAGATAGATAGATAGATAGATAGATAGATAGATAGATAGATAGATAGATAGATAGATAGATAGATAGATAGATAGATAGATAGATAAATAGATAGATAGATAGATAGATATTCAGACACATAGATAGAGAGGGAGAGAGAGGGAGAGAGAGAAGGGGGATCGGCCTTCCTATTCACCATTCATTTATTTATTTAGTCATATACCATTGTATTGGAATGGGTTTAAGGATGGTGTCCTATCTGGGAAGAGAGAAAGGATGCAAAAAGTATTTCAGTGATAACCACACCACACCTACTTTTTTTTTTTTTTGAAGATGTCACCATACTTAACCCATTCCAAAACAATGGTAAATGACGAATTAAATAGATAAATAAATGAATGGTGAATAGGAAGGGGGTTTCTCCCCTCTCTCTCTCTCTCTCTCCCTATCTATCTATATATCTATCTATCCATTTGTTTATCTAACAGCCTATTTACCTACCTATATTTCTATCTATCGATCTCTACTCTCAGTGCAACTTCTCCCCACCAAAAAAAAAATAATGTTCTCGTCTTCGAAACAAGAAATCAAGAAAAAACATCTGTTTTATATAAATGAAAAAGCTGTTTATACATTCACAAAATTTTATTTGACAAGTTCGTGAAACGAAAGAAATTGCTAATACTAAAGAAGAAATACAAAGATTTCTTTCCAAAGTTCTGACGACTTTCTTTTTAAATATTCATTTTCTGTACATTACACCTAACACTCTATACACAGACACATGCACACACACACATACACACACACACACACACACACACACAACACACACACACACACAAACACACACACACATACATACACACACATATATATATACATATATAGATATAGATATATATATTCATATATACACATACACACACATTCGCTCACACAAAATATATGATAAAGATACACACACACATATATGTATATACACAAAGGGAGGCAGGCAGAAAGAGTTATATAAATATATAGCAGATTTCGAGCGGTCCATCTGCAGACATAGTGTCTGAAATTCCGGTAACATACCGTAACTCTAAATAATAATATAACCTTCAAACACCATTACAACTATTTGTTGGTTAAATAATGGTTTAGTTCAGGTAGTCTGGATGTACGGAACTAAATGAATCTTGAGATCAATGTATTTTATTTATTTGAAAAAAAATGACAATTGATCCTTTTTATGAACTCTGAATTAGCAACAATAATAGTGATGGTATTTCAATGTTGTTGAATACCTATACAAGAAACTCACTGATGAATATATAACGTGAGAATTTAGTCGAATACAACTGTTACGTGTTTTAATAATGTTCGTTAAAGATAGAAGAGAGAACTCAGAACTACATTTCCTATTACTGTAGCTAGAAATCAAAGACTACTAAAATAGAGAAAACCCGAACCTTTCACTGGATTCCCAGAATTCATTTAGGAATACAAGAATACATCATCATCACAGTTATCGATGCTGTTGTCTTCTTCTTCTTCTTCTTCTTCTTCTTCTTCTTCTTCTTCTTCTTCTTCTTCTTCTTCTTCTTCTTCTTCTTCTTCTTCTTCTTCTTCTAGACTAGGGTCAGAAAATTTACCACACCATAGTGGGTTACACCATGGTTCTTTTGCTTTGTGGCAGAAGTAGGAAGTGTGAGAGAAGTTGTGGTGAAAGAGTACAACAGGGTTCACCCCCCCCCCCGTCGGTGCCTCGTGGAGTTTAGGTGTTTTTGCTCAATAAATACTCACAATGCCCGGGCTGGGAATCGAAACCGCGTTCTTACGACCCGAGTCCGCTGCCCTAACCACTGGGCCATTGCGCCTCCACTCGTTGCTGTTGTTGTTATTGTCGCCGCGGTTGTGGTTATGGTTGATGTTGTTTTTATTGTTTTTAAAGCGTTCAGCTGGCAAAATAGTCAGCGCAGTATACGAAATTTTGAGTGGCTGTCCAGCGTTCTGATTACAAACCCTGCTGAGTTGAAAATTGCTCTTTGTTCATTCGAAGGTTGATGAAATAGAGGACTACTGGAGTCGATGATATTGTCTAACCACCTCCACCAAAAATCGCTGCCATTGCGCCAAATATTGAAACAATTGTTCTCGTTATTACTGTAGTTATTGTTCTTCTTCCTGTTGTTATTTTTTATGTAGATGTTATTCACTTTACATTCTGAGCATAAATTCCACCGAGACTGATTTTGTGCTTCATCCATTCGCGGTTGATAAAATAAGTACCAGTGGAGCACTGAAGTAGATATAATCAATTAGTCCCTTACACAAAGTTTTAGGCCTTGTGCCTACAGTAGATGGGATTATTGTTATTATTATTATTTTGATTATTATTATTACTATTATCATTATTATTATTATTATTATTATTATTATTATTATTATTATTATTATTATTATTATTATTAGTATTAGTATTATTATTCAGTAGTTTTATTTTTATAGCGTGCTTTCACTTCACTACCTAGCACAGCTCTGTGTGCCTTGGGTATGTGCTGTGATTTGTTGTGATGCTCTGATGGTTATTGTATGGAAAGTGTTCTGCGTAGGATGTGTGCAGTGCCTAGTAGTGCAATTTTCTGTATGTTATATGTGTTTGTGAGTCCTGGTGTTTTTGTTATGCATTTGTCTGAATATTTTTTTATCATGCCTAATGCACCTACTATGATAGGAATTGTTTCTGTTTTCAGATTCCACATTCTAGTTACCTCTATTTCCAGGTCTTTGTATCTTGAGAGTTTCTCCATTTCTTTTAGAGACAGGTTGTCATCAGCCGGTATTGATACATCAATTAGAAAGCATTTTTTTCTTCATGATCTCTGACAACTATATCTGGTCTGTTGGCCTTAATTTCTCTATCTGTGTGTATCGGCATATCCCAGAGTATGGTTGCTTTCTCGTTTTCTGTGACCTTTTCTGGTGTGTGCCTATACCATCTTTTTTCTGTTGTTATTCCATAATGTTGGCATAGCTTCCAATGTATGTAGGTTCCAACTCTGTCATGTCTGTGAATATATTCCTTCTTAGCCAAGACTGGGCAGCTAGAGATAATATGGTTTATTGTTTCTTGTCCATCTCCACATATTCTGCAGTTACTTGTAATATTTCTTTTCATTACATGTTTTTGGTAATTTCTGGTGGGGAGGCTTTGGACTTGTGCTGCAATTCAAAATCCCTCTGTTTCTGCTTTGAGTCCTGAGCTTCTCAACCATTGCTGGGATTTTTCTTTGTCTATTTCTTTTGCGTTTAGTTTAGTGCAGTATTTACCATGAAGGGGCTTTTCTTGCCATCGTTTTATCATGTTTCGTTGCAGTTCTATTTTTAGTTTGGATTTCATTTGTTTTATAGCTTTTGTTGTTTCTTCATCTTCTTCTTCTTCGTGTTTATTAGGTGGTATGATTTCTTGTTTGTATTTGTCAGCTTCCTTAAATACTGAGAACAGTTTTTTGTTTTGCTCGTGTTTTGCCGCTATCTGGATCAGTTTTCCTTCATTCTGAAGTAGATATTTTTGCAGTCCTATGGTGGTTATTTTATAGTAGTTTTCCAGCTGTATAAGGCCTCTACCACCTTCTATACGTTGTATATATAGTCTTTCTGTGTCAGATTTTGGGTGCTGCATCCTAGATCCTGTCATTATTTTTCTTGTTTTCCTATCTATTTTGGTCAGTTCATTTCGTGTCCAGTTAAGGATATTGTAGCTGTAACTTATAACTGGGACAGCTAAAGTGTTGATACCTATTATCTTGTTTTTAGCATTGAGCTCTGTTTTTAGTATTGATCTAACTCGTCTTATCTAGTTCATGGATTCCTAAGTATTTGTAAGTTTGGCTTTGGTCTAATTCTTTTATTTCATTGGTTTTATCTAGTGTGATGTTGTTACTTTTAACTAGTTTTCCTCTTTTCATGGTTACTTTGGCGCATTTTTCTAATCCAAATTTCATATCTATTTCTTTGGTAAATCCATGAACTGTCTTTAATAGTGTTTCCAGCTGTTTGTCATTTGCAGCGTATAGTTTTAGGTCATCCATATATAAAAGGTGGCTGATCGTTTTGCCGTAACATTTATATCCGCATCCAGTTCTATTTAGCGTATCAGATAGAGGTGACAGTGCCAAGCAGAAAAGGAGTGGAGAGAGCGTGTCTCCCTGGAATATTCCTCTTCTAATGGGGATGTCTTTGGTTTTCATGAGTCCCTCTTTTGTTTGGAGGTGTAGGACTGTTTGCCATTTATTCATAGAGTGCTCTATGAATTTTATGATTGTTGGTGCTACTTTGTTAATGGCTAGTGTTTCGAGGATCCATGTGTGGGGGATGCTAACAAACGCCTTTTTGTAGTCAATCCAGGCCATACTGAGGCCTTTCTTCTTTCTGTGGCTGTCTTCAGTTATGGCTTTATTAATCATTAGTTGATCTTTACAGCCATATGAGCCCTTGCGGCATCCTTTCTGCTCTTCTGGGAACAGTTTGTTTTCGTCCAGGTGCTTGTTCAGCCTTTGCGATATCACTGCAGTAAATGCCTTGAACAAAGTAGGGAGGCAGGTTATTGGTCTGTAGTTTTCTGGTTTTTCTGTTTCATTTGATTTGGGAATTAAGATGGTTTTCCCCTTCGTGAGCCATTCAGGCATTGTCTCTGGCTCTGCTAGTACTTTGTTAAAGTTTTCAGCCAGCTTTTTGTGCATTCCTGTTAGATATTTCAACCAGAAGTTGGGGATCTTGTCATGCCCAGGTGCCTTCCAGTTGCTTAGTCTTTGCAGTGCCTGGGTGACCTCTTCAGTTGTTATGGGGGTCCAAAGTTGTTCAGATGCCGAGTTTGTTATTCTGATACTCCTTTTTTTTGGTGGTTCGTTCGCCGACCATATTTCTCCCCAGAATTCTTCCAATTCTTCTGCCGTTGGTGCTGCAGTGAGTGACTTCTATTTTATTTTTTCCCAGTTCTTGGTAGAAATTTTTGGGGTTAGAGTTGAACTTTTTGTTTTCTTCAAAGAAGCGTTGGCGTTTCTTGTACCGGCGGATCCTTTGTGCTTTGGCAAGGATATCTTGCTTCAGCTTTTCTTTTATTTCTTTTCTTTCTCTGTGATGTTATATTTGCAGAGTTCTTTCTCTGTGATGTTATATTTGCGGAGTTCTTTCTCTGTGATGTTATATTTGCGGAGTTTATTATTATTATTATTATTATTATTATTATAATTATAATAATATAACACAGACATTTAAATTGATAAGTCTTTGCTAAGGATGTGGATAGCACTTATCAACACAATCTTTTGAATTTCTCTGAGACCCCTCTCTCCTGGGATATTATCTAGATGTTTGTGACATCCATTACTTATCATACCTAAGACATCCACAATAACAGGAACAGTTCTCGCTTTTAGATGACACATCTTTTGTATTTCAATATCCAGGTCCTTATAATTACTTAATTTGTCAAATTCCTTTACAGATATATTTTTATCAGTGGGAACACTTACATCTATTAGTCTACAAGTATTTTCTTCCCAGTCTTTTTAATGACAGGTCGATGAGCTTGAATCGTTCTGTCAGTGGCGACTGGAACATCTCAATGACTGTCTAGGAGATATATTCATACTAGTAAGCAGGAGTGTTGATTTTGAAGTGTTTACATGTTTTCCAATGTAAATACTGTCCTACTGTATTGTGACGATCTTTGCATTCGTTCGGCGTCAGCAAAAGACATCTAGTGACGAGATTGTTTCGTCAAACGTATTCCAGAATCTGCATATAGGGTCCCAACCGTCTTGAGGTACGTTAGCCTGGTACTTTTTGGTAAACAAAATTTGGTCTTGTGCCGGTAATATAAAACATTTGATCTCTTCTTTCAGTCTTGAACTTCTCAGCCACTGATGGGCTTGGTCTACATCAGCATTTCGGCTTCGAAGTATATACTGTCCATGCAGAGGCTCCTGGCTCTACCACTGCTCAATTAGTTTCTTCCCGTTCATTTTTACAGTCTCTTTTGGTCCGATTTGTTTGTTTTGTGACAGAGGTTTCAGGTTCGTCCTCTAATTTATGGTGAATGCAAAATTCCCTTGCGAATTTGCAAGTTCCCTTGACAGAAGGATGTGATTTTTTGCTGCTTTCATGTTTGCACACAAGTCGCAAGAAAATTTGAAAAATAAACATATCATTATTAGTATTAGTATTGGTATTGTTGTTGTTGTTGTTGCTTTGTTTCTCAGAACGTTTGGTCTTGTTCTAGTAGATTCTGTGAAAGCGAACAGCAGCCAACCGTCAGAGGTTTCCGCATATTATAATCTTTCATACTTGGTTGTTAATCATCGTGGGAGTCATTCAACATCTCAAAATCCTAGCTATCCCCAGCACAGCAGGTTTTGGGGCTTCCTCTGCTCTCAGGTCAATTCCGATTTCTATGACATATTGATCGAACTTGGTTGTTAATGCTCCGAGTGTCCTTACAAATACTGGAGTGAACAGATATTCTCCTCATCGCCCACATTTTTGCAATTTTGTCTTGAAGTAATCTCTACTTTTCAATCTTTTCTAGATCCTTGTCACTTATACATGCGTTCCAGTGATATTATTTGTCTTGATTTCTTTCAGCATTTTATTCACCTTAAGTAACCAACACTTCAGCAAATTTCTATCAACTTTCCTGAATCCATTTATTTCCATATCCAGGTTTTCCTCAATGGTACTAGTAATGGCTTCGACTATTCCCTTGTCTTCATTATTTAGTCTTTCTTTACACTCAGGAGCTGAGATATTATACCTCTCCTGGTTACTATCGTCAAGTGCAGCCTTGTCAGCATTCTCTGTATCTACTTCTGTATCACTCCTCGTGTTTTCGGTCATCACCCTCCTCCTAATGTCATTGAGCTCTACTACTGTTAGGCATTCTTTCTTCCTTATTGCTCTTCTCTAGTCACAGATTCTATGGTCTATAATATCCGAGCCCTGCTGCCCCATCCATATCTTATGCATCCTCTTTCTATATCTGAAAAGGATCTGTATTTTTTCAGCTATGCATAGCTTACATTCTTTTTGCGATCCGTTGATATATGGCATGGACTTGTATGCGGTGTAACGTTAGACTTCAAATACATTTATATATATATATATATATATATATATATATATATATATATATATATATATATATAACGGGAAGCTTTATGAAAATAGACAAAAGACGAAGGCAGGTGGGAAACAAACAAACAATTGTATTAGTATGGCGCTCAGGAAATATAAATAAAACAAGTCTTTAACGTTTCGAGCCTACGGTCTTCAACACAAAGATACACAGAGAGAAAAAAAACACAGAAAGAAGGAGAGAAAAAAAATGCGTGCAGTAACTAACGAATCAACATGGCGATCTGATTTCGGCCAGAGGTCAAATATCAAACATGAGACGTGAGAGCGAAATAAGGGGAGATAATAGGGTTGATAATAGGGTTGAAGGACCAGCTCCAACATGAGGGTGTGTGTGTGTGTGTATGAGAGAGTATTAGTGCGTATGAGAGGTCTGGACGTGTGTATGTATAGGGTTGGTGTATGTATTAGTATGTATTAGTATGTATAAGTGTGTGAGTGTGTGTGTGTATGAGAGAGTATTAGTGCGTATGAGAGGTCTGGACGTGTGTATGTATAGGGTTGGTGTATGTATTAGTATGTATTAGTACGTATTAGTATGTATAAGTGTGTGTGTGTGTGTATGAGAGAGTATAAGTGTGTATGAGAGGTCTGGACATGTGTATGTATAGGGTTGGTGTATGTATTAGTATGTATTAGTATGTATTAGTACGTATTAGTATGTATTAGTTGGTGTATGTATTAGTATGGCACATCATATATGATGTGATGTGTAAAGTCGTGTGGTGTAGTGTGGAGAGAGAAGAGGGGAGGAGAGAGGGGGGAGAGGGGGAGAGAGAGGAGGGGAAAGGGGAGGAGGAGGAGGAGGAGGAGGAGGAGGAAGGAGGAAAGAGGGAGAGGGGGAGAGAGAGGAGGGGAAAGGGGAGGAGGAGGAGGAGGAGGAGGAGGAGGAAGGAGGAAAGAGGGAGAGGGGGAGAGAGAAGGGGAGTGAGGGAACAGAGGGAAGGGGAAGAGGGAAGGAGGGAGGGAGAAAGAGGGAAGAAGGGAAGGGGAGTAGGGGTGAAAGGATGAAGGACTGAAGAAGTAGGGGTCGGGGGGAAAGGTAGGTGAGGAGGGGGGAGAGGGGGGTTAGATGAGAAGGGGGGGAGAGTTGAGACCAAATGGCGTATAAGAGCGAAGAGAGAAGATTAATTCCAGTTCACGGCGCAAACGGGAATCCGGATGGCCTCTGTGTAAGGACAAACCGAACACAGATAGGTGTTGCAAGGAGTGACCGGTGGAGCGGAAATGGCGTGAGACCGGTGTGTCGTTCGCAAGGTGGATGTCACGAAGGTGTTCCGCGAACCGGTCAGCCAAGCGGCGTCCCGTTTGTCCGATGTACAAGGAATGGCAGAGGGAGCAAGAGACGCAATAGATAATATTGCTGGAGGTGCAGGTGAAGGAGTGGATGATGGGATAGGGTCGATGATGGGTGCTAGTGAGGAGGGTGGTGTTGGAGAGGTAAGGGTAAGTGCGGCAACGTGGGCGGGGGCAGGGGAACGAGCCGAGTTGGGAGGTAGGGTCAGGGAAGGAGCTATGGACCAAAAGGTCTCGAAGGTTGTGGGCTCGTTTGAAAGAGGGGAGGGGTCGGTTAGGGAAGAGGTGTGAAGTGGACGGGTCGGACTGGAGATGACGGAAAGCTCGAAGAATGGTGCGTTGGAGAGGTAGGGTCGTGGGGTGGTAAGTGAGGGGAAAAGGGAGGCTGGAGACTACAGGGCGGGTTCGGGGAGAGAGAGCAGATACACAGTCCACGGACCGTGCTCTGGCAAGGGCGGTGTGGATAGTGGTGAGGGGGTATCCACGTAGGGTGAAGTGGTGAGCCATACGTTGAGACTGAGTCTCAAAGTCATGGTCGTCACTACAGAGCCTACGTAGACGGAGGAATTGGGAATAGGGGATGGAAAGCTTGGTGTGTTCTGGGTGGGAGGAAGAGAAGTTGAGGTATGAGTGTGAGTCTGTGTGTTTGTAGTGAATGGAGGTTGTAAGAGTGGAGTGAAGAATGCTAACCGAAATGTCGAGGAAGGAGACAGAGGTGTTGGAGATAGTGGAAGTGAAGTGGAGGGCTGGATGGAAAGATTGGACGAAAGAGAGGAAGGAATCTAGATGTTCACGGGGGAGTGAGGTGGCACCGATAATGTCGTCAATGTAACGACCATATAATTCAGGAGTGGGACCAGTGGAATTAGAGAATATTTGGGCCTCAACATAGCCAACGAACAGGTTCGCATAGTTGGGGCCCATTCGCGTTCCCATGGCCACTCCCGAGAACTGATGGTAGAACTCGCCCGCGAACGAGAAGCAGTTCAGAGTAAGGACAGGTTCGGCCAGACGAATGAGTGTGGAGGTGTCAGGTACAGGGTTGGAGTGGCGTCAAGAAAGTGTCGAAGGGCCTGCAGTCCTTTGTGGTGAGGGATAACAGTATAGAGGCTTTGGATGTCCATAGTAAAAAGGATTTTGGAGGAGCCGGGAGGAAAGGAGAAAGAGTTGAAAAGCCGGAGAGCATGGTTGGTATCGTGGATGTGGGAGGGAAGAGATGCCACTAGGGGGGCAAGGACACGGTCGAGGTATTTAGAGATGAGCTCCGTGGGGCAGTTACAGGCGGAGACGATGGGGCGGCCAGGGTTGTTGGGTTTGTGGATTTTGGGGAGGATGTAAATGGTGGGGGTACGTGGGGTTCGCACAATTAGGTTGGATGCGGTGTGGGGGAGACGGGAGGACGAGATGAGGTCGCGGACAGTAGAGAATACCGTCTGTTGGTAGCTACGTGTGGGGTTAGAGGGCAGAGGGGAGTAGAAGGAGGTGTCATTGAGTTGGCGGAAAGCCTCGGCCCTATAGAGGTCCGCGCCCCACACCACTATAGCTCCACCCTTGTCAGCCGGTTTGATGATAATGTCAGCGCGCCGTTGGAGGGAACGAAGAGCCAAGAGCTCAGCTGGGGAGATGTTGAGGCGGCGTTGGCGCCTGGAGAAGTTGAACCGCTCCAAAGCACGCTGGCAAACGCCCGCGAAAAGATCCACTGCTAGGAACTGGCCAGGGGCAGGCGTCCACGGGGATGGTCGGCGGCCCAGGCCAGTGAAGCAGTCCTCTTCGTTGGGTGTGGGTGGCGAGTCGTGGTAATGCGCACCCAACCGGACACGGCGCACAAAGCTGTGGACATCAACTCGCGTCTGGAATTCCTTACAGGATGGAGTGAGGGGGATGAAACGCAGACCCCTACCAAGGACGGAGCGTTCAGCCGCAGAGAGGGGAAGATCGGGGGGAATGGTAACAACAGACGGATGTGGAGAAGGGGTGGGTGGAATAGAGGTAGGAGGGGTGGTAGGTCTCGTGGGGGTCTGAGGGGGGGATTGGGGAGGTGTGGGGGGGGGGGGTGGGGGGGCAGTAGGGTTAGGTGTAAGTGGATGGAGCCTATCGGGAGGGGAGAAGGGTAGTGGAGGAGTTGGGGTAGTGGCGTCGGGTAGGGTGGAATGGAAGAGTGATTGGAGTTTACGAAGTTTGGTATCAGAAAGAAATTGATGGAAGAGTTGATTCAAATGGATAATGAAGCGTAGCGTGTTTGGAGCATAGAGAAGCGGCAGAGAGGAGAAGAAGGTGGAGAAAGCAGGAGGAAGAAGGCGGTTGATGGTATGTAGTTTAGAGAGATTGGAGCGAATGGTGGCTCGCATAAGGCGGTAAGATGTGGTGCGGAGTATGGGTAAGATGGAAGAATCCGAGTGGAGAGCAGGGTGGAAGTGGAGGCGGAAACCTTTAGGGATGAGTTGGTGATGTAGGCAGCGGCTTAGGAAAGAGACATGGGTAGAGAAGCGGATTTTTTAAAAAAGAAGTAGAGAGAGATTAACGGACGCCTGAAGGCAGTATACGGGAAGTGAACGGAGATGATCCTTCAAACGATGATGGAGGGTGAGGAGGTAGGACCTAGGATCCGGCATGATGGGATAGCGGAAAAAAACAAACGTTCGAAAAAACAAAAAAAAAACAAAAAACAAAAAGCAAAAAATTATCGTATGAAAAAAATAGATAAAAAAGGATAGCGAAAAAAAGGGGAAAAAAACAAACGTTCAAAAAAACAAAAAATAATAATCGTATGAAAAAACTAGATAAGTAAGCGATAGGGGCAGAAAAGACGGGGCAAACGGAAAAGGGAAAGAAAGAAGGGAAGTAGAGACAGGGGGAGGCAAAAAGGGGGGTGCAGGCAGAGGAAACAGAGTATGGATGTCCATACTCTGTTCCTCTGCCTGCACCCCCCTTTTTTGCCTCCCCCTGTCTCTACTTCCCTTCTTTCTTTCCCTTTTCCGTTTGCCCCGTCTTTTCTGCCCCTATCGCTTACTTATCTAGTTTTTTCATACGATTATTATTTTTTGTTTTTTGAACGTTTGTTTTTTTCCCCTTTCTTTCGCTATCCTTTTTTATCTATTTTTTTCATACGATAATTTTTTGCTTTTTGTTTTTTGTTTTTTTTTGTTTTTTCGAACGTTTGTTTTTTTCCGCTATCCCATCATGCCGGATCCTAGGTCCTACCTCCTCACCCTCCATCATCGTTTGAAGGATCATCTCCGTTCACTTCCCGTATACTGCCTTCAGGCGTCCGTTAATCTCTCTCTACTTCTTTTTTAAAAAATCCGCTTCTCTACCCATGTCTCTTTCCTAAGCCGCTGCCTACATCACCAACTCATCCCTAAAGGTTCCGCCTCCACTTCCACCCTGCTCTCCACTCGGATTCTTCCATCTTACCCATACTCCGCACCACATCTTACCGCCTTATGCGAGCCACCATTCGCTCCAATCTCTCTAAACTACATACCATCAACCGCCTTCTTCCTCCTGCTTTCTCCACCTTCTTCTCCTCTCTGCCGCTTCTCTATGCTCCAAACACGCTACGCTTCATTATCCATTTGAATCAACTCTTCCATCAATGGATGTCCATACTCTGTTTCCTCGGAAAGGAGAACAAAAATGCAGGAAACTGTGGAAAGCATGAAATGAATGTAAAAAATTGGTAATATATGAGAAAATAAAAATACAACAAACGGGACAGTTTATGCGAACAAGTTCAAGGTTGAAAGTTCAAGGTTAGAAATGTGTAGACGTCGTGGTATATTTTTTAAGGATTTCACATCAATAACAAAGTCACTTTGATCCGCGAAAGAGAGGTGCAGCCAATGGTAAGTATCCAAGAGGTAAAGAAAATCCAAGGTAGAGGTAAGTGTTGATAGTGGTATTGGTAGAATATAGGATGAAACTGAGACCACGTGAGCGCATAATATATAACGGGAAGCTTTATGAAAATAGACAAAAGACGAAGGCAGGTGGGAAACAAACAAACAATTGTATTAGTATGGCGCTCAGGAAAAATAAATAAAACAAGTCTTTAACGTTTCGAGCCTACGCTCTTCAACAGAAAGATACACAGAGAGAAAAAATACACAGAAAGAAGGAGAGAACAAAAATGCGTGCAGTAACTAACGAATCAACATGGCGATCTGATTTCGGCCAGAGGTCAAAGATCAAACATGAGACGCGAGAGCGAAATAAGGGGAGATAATAGGGTTGATAATAGGGTTGAATGACCAGCTCCAACATGAGGGTGTGTGTGTGTGTATGAGAGAGTATTAGTGCGTATGAGAGGTCATGTATGTATGTATGTATGTATATATATATATATATATATTATACACATAGACATATATATATATATATTATATATATATATATATAGGGAGAATATATATATATATATATATATAATATATATATAGGGAGAATATATATATATATATATATATATATATATATATATATATATATACACATATATATATATATTTAATTTCCGTGTTAGTACTCCTTCAGAAACTTTAGGAAACATCTATTAGCTTCTGTCGCCAACACCAACAATCTGGGAATTGAAACCGCCTTCACCCACGTACACACGCATACACACCCACGCACACACACTGATACTCCTACTCGTACACACGTGCACGCACACACATATATTAAGCGCCTATATTAAAATCATTATCCTAATTTCTAGATGCTTTTGTGGATCATGGCAAATTTATAAAGACGTATTGCCGTGGGACACAATATCCATGCAAGACTACAATTTACAATCTTAAAATTAAACGTTGAACAACCACCCGATTCATTCCAGCTTTAGCTTAAATAATTATATTTAAGCAGTTTATTAAATTAGAATCACTTTATTTAATTAGTCCTTAGCATCATAAGATCGTAAGATGTTTAATAGAAATGTTATTACTATTTCTTACACTTGTAATCAAAATCTGAGTCCTATTATCCCCATTTATGGAATTCATATGTCAAGCAAAAATAAAACCAACTCCGAGAGCATGTGTGGGTGCAGATACCTTAATATCGGACTGCTGAATGGAAACTGCTTTCCCTGTAACCCTGAGGCGGTGGAGATGAGCGAGGGTTTGCAGACGAAAATTTAATCGAAAAAATAGAATATGAATTTAACACGAATAAGAAATTTGCCATCACACTTTGGAAGTATGTTTCGAGATTAACACAAATTAGAAATATCTGTATTTCAAAATGGCTCTTCATTGCATTTGCACTTATTTACACGCATGATAAATGTAGAAAAACTTCATCTGTCATCATTGTTTAACATGGAAAATTACCTTCATATTAGAGCAATACAAAAACAACATTAACTTAAGTTAAGACGTTTGAAAGGTTGCTCACATAGATGCAAAAATGTCGTTATGTAATCTCGAAAGTCGTGTTCTCCATAGATAAAGGCAAGACCAATTTAGGGAGGTTTAAAGTTCCTTTCTTTCATACATTCGGTATAAATATTTCATTTCCGATGCGGGTGAATTGCTTCTGCGCGTTACGTTATTTTATGAATGAAATCTTAATTTCAGCAGCTTTTCCGAAACAAAGATTTACTAGGGTGTATAATTTACTCTTTCTTTCACTCTGTTATTCTTTGTTTCTCTCTCTCTCTTTCTTTCGTTCATTCTTTCATCTTTTTCATTCTTTTCGCCTTTCCTTCTTTTATTCTTTATTTGATTCCGTAGTACTTCGAGCATGAAAACCATTCTGCAAATGCCATATGATATTGCAGTTGAAAGGATTCAATTACAGTTATGTATTTATATTATTCTTTTTATTCTAAATCACTTCAGTAATAATATACAAGCAATCAAATAAATATCTTTATCTGTCTATTTAAATTGCTCATTACACATGCAACTCAACAGATGCTGTGTATTTGCATACTGTTTGTCTTATTTTTTTTTTGGGGGGGGGGTTGCTTTATTTTTTAATATTCCTCTTAAGACTTCCCATATTCATTCTTCGTTTTTTCTTTATCAATGGAAGACATGTAGTGCAGAAGAGTCAAAATCGAAATGTCATTCATAATTCATGTGTTCGTGTGAGTGCGTATGCGTGTATGTATGTGCATGTGCGTGTATATTCAAATGTTTAACAATAGCTATAATTGGATCTTTCTTAGGTAATAACCACAGATTAAATGCTGAAAGGAGATGCAATTCGAAGAACCCTGTCAAATTGATTATAAAAGCTTTGTTGGTCGGGACTTCAAGTGTGATCTCTCGTGTTATTCACCCACTGGATGCATGAATCCTTAGGAGTAAGTCGAACTCCCTATCAACACGAACTTTCCCCATATATATTTATTGATATACATATATTAAGTCGTATAATTTGTCAACGACATATATATATATATATATTGAATTGTTCCGTAATGGTAAGATCAGCAAAAAATGTAATCCATCTGATGAGAGATAAATGTCATTTAGTAAACATAATGTATATTTTATATGAGCAACTAGTAGTTTCATGTGATGAAATCTGCTCAGGCAGCGTTTTTTAACGCGTCTGGTACCTTCACACGATCCTCAGGTTGTTCCCACGTGGCAGAACAAACTAAAACCAGAGCGATGGGATGGGAGAAAAAAGGAGAAAAGATGAGAAGTAAGAAGTTGGTGTAAGGTTGAAAAACCTGAGCACGAAAAAGAAACAAAAAAGAGAGAGATGAAGTAATTCAGATGAAAGGCATAAAGCTGAAAGTAGAGTGATCTAGAGCTTGAAGTGCCGTTGCTCAATTCAGAGAGGGTGGTAGTTTCCAATTCATTACAGAAACTTACTCATATGCTTACAGCAGCTCAAAATTTCAAATCTGAAGTTCAGCAGTGAGGTGGAATTCGTAGATCTGTAAAGGATCTGAACTTTTTCAGCTATGCATAGCTTACATTTTTTTTTTGCGATCCGTTGACATATGGCATGGCCTTGTATGCGGTGTAACGTTAGACTTCAAATTCCATACGTGGCTAGTCCCCTTAGTGGCTTTGCCTTTGTCCTTGTGTCAGAAGAAAGATAGGTAGTTGCCATAGCGATTTCTGTAATGACCTTCACATGTTTCGATGTATGTCGTATTTTCAGTTATATTATTATCTAGCGTTGCTATAACTTTTGCCTCTATATGACGGATTTAATCATGCTTCTCTGGTCGAGAGGACAGTTTCATGAATCTCGACATTCACAACTGAGAGTAGGCTCTCGGTGGTGTTTGCATATAATGATGCTTTTTACATTGGAGCACCGGTTACATGATGATTTAACTGAGCGCCTTTTGAATATTTTCCTGTACATGTGATTATCTGGAGAACATTTGTCTCAGCGTGACAGGAATCTTTTACGCATGCTGGTTTTAACATCACGGGAAAAGGGAAAGGGGTGACGACGAACCAAATTATAATCCTAGGTCTATTTTTAGGTCTACCTTTATTATTCGTACTAATATTAGAGGGGTTATATATTAATTGATCCTTAAAGCCACTATTGTCTAGAGTTTTGTTCTAGTACGGTTCTGCCTTCTCGAAAATTTCTTGAGAGGAAGAGAGGTTCGATATTCTGTTACTAATGTTGGCTATCAGGTTTTTAAATAGTACAAGCGGTGACAAGACTGTTTGTGTATATAGGAAAGATTCTTGCTGGACTTGTAGTAAGGTTTATAAGAGGAGGAGCTTAGGTCTAGGGGAATGTACTGTATCTGTGTATATCTCTTTGAACGAAACCTGCGATTAACTTTCCAATTCAAAACATCAGGATGGTACGATAAATTATGAAACCACAAAATGAATGATTTTAGTTGTTGCTCGAGGATACTTAACAAGCAATAATGCTTGATAAACTAAGACGTGAATCACAAGAGTCATAGAAATTAATATATTGGAGAACAAAATATGAGTACACATTGATGAACGTAGTTGCTGATAGAAGATACACTGAAAATATAAGGCGGCGAGCTGGCAGAAACGTTAGCGCGCCGGGAGAAATGCTTAGCGGTATTTCGCCTGCCGCTACATTCCGAGTGCAAATTCCACCGAGGTCGACTTTGCCTTTCATCCATTCGGGGGTCGATTAAATAAGTACCAGTTACGCACTGGGATCGATGTAATCGACTTGATCCGTTTGTCTGTCCTTGTTTCGTCCCTCTGTGTTTAGCCCCTTGTGGGTAGTAAAGAAATATGTATTTCGTCTGTCTGTGAGTTCTGAGTTCAAATTCCGCTGAGGTCAACTTTGGTTTTATCATTTTGGGGTCGATAAATTCAGTACCAGTTACGCACTGGGGTCTATGTAATCGACTTAGTCCCTTTGTCTCTTCTTGATTGTCTCCTTCTATATTTAGCCCTTTTTGGGCAATAAAGAAATAAGAAGATACACTGAAAAACACATTTTAGTGAAAGCTGAATTTGCTCTTTGCAGACAAAGAGTCTACAACAAAGGAATATGACACTAATTATAAAGCCACTAAAATATGATGGAATGACATAATAAATATCATAAAATTGAGTGATTGCGAATTTGAAAATGATACCAGGCTTACGATCCCTACAGGAAGTGCGAAAAATAGTGTTAACTGGAACTACTCATGTACTGAGAATAGCATTATCGCTGTGAAAACAACATCCATACAGGAATTCATTTATTTATTAATTTTCTTTTTAAATACATATTTTACCTGTGAATTTGCGTGTGTAATCTGGGAATGCATACAATGAGCTTCTCTGCCCTAGGTGTACGGAAAACACTCGACGAGAAATGTAAGAAAATTTGAAGAAAGAAGGAAAAAACAACAACAACAACAACAGCAACAACAACAACAACAACAACAACAACAATAATAATAATAATAAAGACACTAGGTGGGTCTCGGCAAGTGACTGTAACAAACATGCAGATGGGAGGTAAATAAGAAAAAGGAATAATAACTTCCAAATAGATAAGAGTAGCGAATCGTCACATTGTGGGATGTGTGGCAGTAGAAACGGAATAATCTTAAATATTGTGAGTGATCGTAGCAAGGTGGCCCCAAATCACTACAAAAAGTGGCACGATAATGTGTCTAAGTTCGTCTAATGGAGGCTATGAGAAAAGTATGTTCTGAACAGTGTACGGAAATGGCACGAACAAGGAATATAATATACTGTGGGATTTTAAAATCCAATGTAACTCCCTAATCAACGCTCGGAGACCAGACATTGTAGTAGATAATGGTAAAAACGAAATGAAGATTATTGGTATTGCAATATGTGGCGATGCACGCATAAGTGACAAAGAACTTGAAAAGATTAAAAAGTAGAAATTACTAAAAGACAAATTTGCAAAAATGTGGACTATGAGGAGAGTGTCTGTCATTCCAGTAGTTGTAGAGACACTCGGAGCACTAACAACCAATTTCGAGAAATATGTCAGACAAATTGGAATTGACATGAGAGCAGAGCCATCCCAATAAACTACTCTAATGTGGACAACTAAGATTTTTGAAATTGGTACTTGGATGTTGAATGTCACCCACGATTATTAACAACCAAGTATGAAAGCTTATAATGATCGGAACGAGATCCTGGGAGACCTCTCACGGCAGGCTGCTGTTCACTTTCACAGAATCTATCAGAACAAACAAAACTGAACGTTCTGAGAAGTAAAACAATAATAATAATTACAGAGAAGAGACCATAGCAATAGAATGATGCGTACAGATGGAAAGAAAAAAACAGTAGAATATTTACAGAGCAGCATAGAAAAACTACTAAAGACAGTAAATAAAGAATAACTGATCAAGCGTGTAATAAGAGAAAAGGAAAAGAATGAGATACAAAGAGAGCCTGTCAGACAGATTGAAGAGAAACTTTTCTTTGGCCAATTTTGGAGAGGCACTAAAGACATATGTGAAACAAAATCTTGGGTTTGGTTAAAAAAGGGGATATGAAATAAAGAAATAGAGAGCAACCCAAGATAAAGCGATAAAAAAATCGAGTTCAGAAAAATACATATGGAGAGAATGTGTCGGAAAAATGTAGAGCCTGTGGAACTTGGAACGAAACAGTGGCACACATTGCGGCGGAATGCTTCAAGTCGGCACAGGAATAATATAAGAAATGGAGGTACAATGAGGTTTTGAGTGTTTTACACTAGAAACTTTGGCAGCAATGTGGATTTGAAACTAGTGACACATGGTACAATCATAGTACGCTACCCACATAAATCCTACCAGGAATAAGACTGAACCTGAGTCAAACCAAAAATAATAATATAATAATAATAATAATAATAATAATAATAATAATAATAATAATAATAATAATAATGATAATCATAATAATAATAATAATAATAATACTAATAATATTAATAATAATAATAATAATAATAATAATAATAATAATAATAATAATATAATAATAATAATATAATAATAATAATAATAATAATAATAATAATAATAATGCTGATGAGGATGTGGTGGTGCTGATGGTGCATATCGTGATCCAAGACATCGAGAGCTATACAACATGACGAAATACAATACAAAAATGAAGGGGTTTTATCAATCTAAAGGAAACTATACAACAAAGGAAACTATACAACAAATGATATAACAAAGAGTATAAAAATAAAATTGCAACAAAATCTTCAATAAGAAAATTTCCCCACTGGCTACGAAGCCCTTTGTGGGCAATTCAACGGAAAACTAATATAGCATAACCGGATAAGCCTGCCATCGTTAAGACATCAAAGTGCCCTTTGCCTGTTTCTTTCTTCCCAATTGAAAAAGCTGTAATCAAAGCTGGCCCATCCAAACTCACCACTCCTGAAACTCTTATCCAACTTTCGATAAATATACAAGGTATCATACCTTCATCTATGTCCCTATATACCTTTTCAAGAGGTACTTGAATTAGTTTATATGAGTTTTACCAGGCAGAAAAATTTGTGCTTTCAAACATTTGAGACGAATCCATCATACATCTTTCGTTACAGCCACCACTCAGCGATACAATTATTTTCCTTCCGTACCAAATGTTGGGGCACATTGATGTTTTCTATGGACTCGGCGGAAAGCGGGCTTTTGCCAACACGTAACCGTGATTGCGCGTCCTATTCTACAAGTTGCTAAATCACGGAATTGAAAAGATGGCGCACAAGGTAGTTTCATCCCCCTAGCGCATCTTGGACATGTTCGGTTGTTGGTATCTCCATAGCAGATGTTTGGAAAAAGAAATCCCCCTACCTCCACGTATGGCTACCATACGAAAAACGTTTGGAAAGTCTCCAGAAGAAACTACAGAGTCTTTTCACCAATATCCAGATTCAATCTCAGCTCATCGTTGATCTTGCAGTCAACTAACCTTGAATGGAAATCTAGAGTTATTTTACCGCAGACACCCTTGTCTAGTCATAGAGTGCTGTGAACGCCTGGCAATATTCTAGATGTTACCCGTATTTACACCATTGTATGTGACTTGGTACCACCTTAAAACCAAACATTTGCTAATAATTGTTAAATACCAATATTGTCGTGAGGACACGGTAAATTAAATCTGCATTTATTTTTATATTATGATGAATAAAACAGAGAAAATTAACATTTTGTGACTGTTGGCTTATTTATAAATAACAATGTTTACTTATATTATTGCTAAATATATAAACTAAATAAATAAAACATCATATTTAATTTAGGTGTTCAATCCAAATAGTAAACACAATATTATCTTGTTCCGAACTCATTTAATTATGATTCGATATTTAATCAATGAAAGGTCGACTGAATACCATTGTTGACCGATGTCAAAATCATTTTAATTTGCCCGGCTCCTCTAATAAATTTGTATAAATGTACACTAATATACAGAAACATTATTATAAAACGAAATATTACTCAAACCATTGATTCGGCTACACAGAAAATACTTCTGATCTTGGATCTATTATTAATAATCTCTATAATTAATAATAGATATTAGTAATAATATATATCATTAATAGATGTTATTAATATTTATGACTCAGTATCACAGATTGAAGATGAAACAGTACTTCACTTTGCTTAGTTTTCAATCACTGAGAAAAACTGAAAACTGATATCGACCTGAGTTGGAATGGAAATCAATGAAACAAAAGTTGATAAAACACTATAAGTTTGTTTACTTCTATCATGTCTTCGAATGTGTATTGGTGTAGGATATGGTGAATTTCTTTTGTCTATTCTGAGTAATGTCACTTACGCATTGTATTAAATCTACAGGTCACAATGTTAGCTCACCAGTGAGGAAATTCTGTTCGCACAAATCTGCGACACTTTCAGACCCTTTCTGCAGTCCTTTCGGCAGCGGTCCTGTAGAACTTCATAGACAGAAATTTCGTTTGAAAGTATGTTTGTGTTTGTGTGTGTATATATGCACATACACTTGGCTGAAGTCACCTAATTCTTAAAACAGAGGGAGAGATGGGGTGTTGCAAAACACCGGCACTTCGCGCGCACGCAAACAGACTTGTTATATATGATACATATATTATATATATCAAATATATATATTTATATCACGCACACGCACGCACACATACGCATACAAACAGACACGTATATGACAATAGTAAATATTTATTTATGTATAAATCTGTATGTGTGTGCGTGATGCATGTGTGTGTGCGCGCTGTGTGCGTGTCTGTGCGCGCGCGCTGTGTGCGTGTGTATATGTGTGTGTTTGTGTGTGTGTGTGTGTGTGTGTTTGTGCGACCATAACGACAAATGTTGTGACATAATCAAATTACAGTAAGTCAGCAATGAACCAAATAGCGAAGGGAGCGCAAGAAGGGAAGAAGATAAGAAGGGAGGAGAGAGGAGACCTGTGAATGAAAAACAATATTTCGGAAGAATGGAAGTAATTTAAACGAAAATATGAAATAATGCTTCAATCGATACAAAGCAAACGAGCCATAGAGTTGAGATGATCAGAAAGTAATAAAACCTAATGTCTACGGTAAAATATTTAGACGACTTCTTTGATAGAATTCATAATTCAATCTGCTCTTCTCTGTTGGCTCCTTTCCAAATGAATGATCCTGAATAGAAAATGAAATATCGAACCTAAATGTCATAGAAATAAAATATCGCTATGTTGAATTTGACCTGACAATTTATCACATAAAAACGTTATCCCCCCAGTAACCTTAAACCTTTCACATTTCTACTACTTTCCCAACTTTGAATTTTTCATTGGATATTTATTTTCTGTGATTTTATTGGTTTTGTTTTTTCTATTTTATTGTTAACTTCTTCGTTTTGTTTTTACGTGGTCTTTTATTTATTTGTCGGTATTATTTTTCAACATTCTCTTTATGGAATATATGAATATATGAATATCTATGTGCGTGTTTGTGTGCAAGTGTATGCGTTTGTGCGCGTGCATATCTATGTATATATATACAAGTACAAAGATTTCTATACGTATATAATCCCATATATATATATATATATATATACATGTGTGTGTTTGTGTGTGTGTGTGCGCGCGCGTAAGTGTGTGTGTGCACGTGTGTGTGCGTGCGCGTGTGCGTGTGTGTATTTTATGTATGTTTGTATATATATATATGTGTGTGTGTGTGTGCGTGTGTGTTTATGTATACATACACATACACTGATATGTATATATTCATATATAGAGATATGCATATATATATACATATATAGATAGATAGATAGATAGATAGATATAGAAATGTACAAAGACATATATACAGATATGAATATATCATATATATAAATTTATATATACAGAGAGAGAGAGAAGGGAAAGGGAGCGAGAAGGAGAGATATCTCAATGCATACATACACTCAAATTCACATACACCCTCATACACACGCACTCGTACATATATATATATGTATGTATTATATATGTATGTATATATATATATATATTATATATATATATATATATATATATATATATATATATATATATATATATATATATATATATATTATATATATATATACAGAGAGCGAGAGAGAGGGGGAGATGGAATGGGAGAGATACCAAAGCATACATTTCTACGTATGCCTCCAACCTTATAACTGTATATGTGCATTTTGATAAATATTTAATTGTTCGGGCATGCTGTTCGTTTCTTCACTGCTGATGTATTTATTATTTCAGTGTATTTACGAAAGTTATTCACGCATAAATTCAAAAACCAAATTTATATCAGAAATGTGATATGAGTTAATATTATTATTTTCTGCCTGCTCCAAACTCGTAAAGCGACCCATAAAAAGAAGAATGAAGTTTAATTCTATTCGATACAGAAAACTCATTTGGTCAAAGAGAATGAATGCACAATAAGAGGCAATTAACATTGAAAAAATTTTGATTAAACGTTGGCTTAATATTCTAGATGTGTGAAAAATTACAAGATTTTATTTTCTCACATTTCTCGAAACCATTATTGACTTCAATGATATGTTAAAGTATATTCCTGTAATAATGCGAATAAGTGATATATTCAAGAGAAATATAGATTTAGCTTATATGATATATTTTAAGGTGAATGTAAGTCCAAATAGAATAAAATTCCGATACAGGTTCCATTTTCTGATGACGATATTCACTGGTAGGAGTATGTGGACGTATATGATACTCTACAATGAGACTATATCAACTTGGGTAATACGAAGCGATTTAAGTTTTCTTTCTAATTTCAACTACACATATTTTCTTTTCATTTGGTATTTCACAATACATCTAACCTAGTTTGTCACTGATTCAGTCATCACTAAGTAGGATATCACGCTACGCTTATCACGAATAGATCTTCGATAATATGCGTGGGCTATTAGCGAATGGTTCTGCTTCAAGTGGAAAACAGTACCCCATTGATTATCCACAATGCTTTGTTGACTCGGAATGAAACGTGACTTCCCCGTATGTTGTATTATTTATTGATCATTGACTTATTTAACATGTTTTGGGTAGAAGGAACACGCATTTGTAGGAATCGAGAATAGATGTATTATACCATTCACTCATCAGGTTGAGGAGCACCAGCCGTATATTTAGATACTATAAGACACCTCCCTTTCTTCCATCCACCCTCTCTGTCTCAATCTCGCTCTCTCTCTCTCTCATACAAGCATTTAGAGTAGGTCTACGGTTATAAGATAACATCTCCCTTCCTCTCATCCTAATCTGAATTCTTGAAAATGACCTGGGAGTTTACCGACCGTTCTCTCTTTCTCAAAAATACTGAGGGAAAATATGGAGATTCACACGCAAACGATTTTGGCTGAAGGGATAGAGTGTCGGGAAAATGAACTTTATGCACTGAGTTCAAATTGTGCAAAAGTCGACCTAGCTTTTATATCCACTGGGGACAATAAAATAAATTATCACTCAAATAGGTTGATGTTATTGACTGAAATTTTTAAAAGGTACGAGCTGGCGGAGTAGATAGCGAGTCAGATAAAATGGTTAATGCCGTTTCTTCCACCTCATTGCGTTCTGAGTTCAAACTCTGTCGAAATCAACTTTGCATTTCATCCTTTCCAGGTGAATAATATGAAGTACTAGTTGAGCAAAGGGATCTATGTACACGACTTGGCTTCACCTAAAATTGCTACTTTTTTTTTACCAAAAATCACAAAAAGTATCATCATCATTATTATTATCATTATTATTATTATTATTATTATTATTATTATTATTATTATTATTATTATTATTATTATCATTGAGTGAGTGAGCAGTTCATGCCATCAAAGTGACACCGGGGTAAAATATACGAAGCCCAATATACCCATCATGTCTACCCATCTGATAAAGGTACACCAGGCACATGCATCACAACCATATGTGCGCGACATGGTGATCTCATATCAAGATAAACAGCACATGACCTTGCAGGTGGGGCCCAGTTAGAATTTTCTTCAGGTTGAGTAGCCCATCCCGCTCAAACGGTCCCTGAATAGGGGTTGTTTAAGGATGTTGAAAGAACCACCCATGTTTCCAGAAGTGAACTATTCAAAACCCCAAAGAATCCCTCTCAACACATGGCTATGATGCTCCCCCACTACTCTGCTCGTGATCAGAGATGCACATATCGTCAGCCACTAAGGGACATGCTCGACTGGTTAAGGTCAAACAAGTGACAAGCAAATCTGTGGTATTGAGCAGAATATTTGCTGTAGCCCATCTTTTTTATTATTATTATTATTATTATTATTATTATTATTATTATTATTATTGTTGTTGTTGTTGTTGTTGTTGTTGTTTTTTATTGAGTGTGAGAGTAGAGCATGCCATGAAAGTGGTATTGGGTACAAATATTCGAAGACCAATATACCGGTCAGAGCTACCAGTCTGATAAGGGAACACGAGGTGCGTGCATCACAACCACATGTGCGCGACATGATGATCTCATATGAAGAGAGATAGCGCATGCAGTTACGGGGTTGGGGATTGTTAGAATTTTCGTTAGCTCGAGTAATTCATCCCACTCAATAGGTTCCTGAAGAAAATTTGTCGAAAGGTGTTGAACGAAACACCCATGATTCTACGGGGGCATTACTCAAAGTACAAAGGATTCCACTCAATACATGGCCGGGTATTGCATCATGGCTTCTATTATTGTTATTATTATTATTATTATTATTATTATTATTATTATTATTATTATTATTATTATTATTATTATTATTATTATGATTGTCTTTGCACAGTTTATAACGCTGGAGATGTATTACAGCGTCAGTTGTTCACTACCAGTGAAATAAGGTAACGCCTCTTATTTTTCGAGCACCTTCCGGAGTATTCGAGAGGTTCCGAGCAGTGCTGTTTTCTGCAAGTGCTCCACCCTTATTGCAGTCCTTATTTGTTCTACGTACTTCCTGAGATATTTGCTCACTGTTCCCAGGGCTCCGACAATTATTGGTCATACTACTACCTTTTTCATCGAACACAATTGCTTAACTTTCCAAGGTAACCTGTCATATCTCTCGACTTTTCTTTCTTCCTTTTCGCATACCATTTTGTCAGCCGGACATGCTATGTCTATGATCCAGCATAGTTTGTTTTTTTCCCA